>NC_050069.1:140130735-140352714 GCF_009764565.3 Dermochelys coriacea | reverse complement strand
TGAAGCACGAGTGTGTGTAGAGATGTTTTCTTGGCGCGGTTTGAAAACAGACCGGCTGCATCTCGTGCAGCCGGCTTCTAGTGAAGGGGTGAAGGGATCGGTTGGGTCCACGGGGGTGGGGTCCAATTAAAAGGTCCGGCGGGCCTGGGGTAGTGGGGGGGGGGGGCGTGCCCTCGTGCAGGACCCGGTCGAGATAAACCCGAGCAGCGTGCGGCAAAGCGGCCTTCACCTCCTGAAGTATGCGTCGGGGAGTACAAGGTCTGGAAAGCCCCATGCGCTGAGCGAAGGTTAGGGGATCCAGCCAGTCTCTCCGGTCATAGTCCAGGAGGTCTCCGACTCTTGTGACCTCTGCCAGGACCAACCTCTGGCGCACCGAGCGGGACTCCGCCACCTGCAAACGGAGCTGGGGGTTGTGTAGCAGGGGCTCCGCGAGGAGATCTGCCCCCTCGGTGTCCGCCTCGGACCTGCTCGTTGTAAAGAGTTTCCAGGTCCGGAGGAGGTCCTGGTAGAAGACCGGCAGCCCGGAGAGGTCTCGCGGAAGACCTCTCGGATGGAGATAAAGGAGCTGCCGGTCGTATCGGAGCCCTCGGAAGCGGCGCAGGAAGGCGTGCGCCAGTATGCTCCACGCAGGACTACCTGCACCATAAAGGAGCCTCTGCAGGGTCTGGAGGCGGAAGACATGGACCTGAGTAAGCAGACATTTGAGGCCCTGCCCTCCCTCCTCCACAGGTAGATGGAGAACCCCTGCAGGGACCCAGTGCAGTCCTGACCAAAAGAACTCCAGAATCGATGTCCGCAGGTTGGTCAGGAAAGCTGGGGCCGGGACCAGGGTGTTGAGCCGGTACCAAAGCATGGACAGGATTAGTTGATTAAGCACTAACGCTCTCCCTCGAAGGGAGAGGCACCGGAGTAGTCCTGTCCATTTCCGGAGCCGCTCTATCACCCCGCCCTCTAAATTCTGCCAGTTCTCCGGCGGAGAGGGATGCGTGGCAGAAAGGTAAACGCCTAGATAGAGCAGTGGACCCGTGCTCCACCGGATGGCTTGAAGCGTGGGTGGGCGGGGGCTCGCCTGCCGCCAGTCCCCTACCACCAAGCCAGAGCTCTTGACCCAGTTGACCCGCGCAGAGGAGGCTGCTGAATAGATGGCCTGGCAAGCCTCCACTCGCACCAAGTCGCCCGGGTCCTGGACCATGAGGAGCACGTCATCAGCGTACGCCGACAGGACCAGCCGCAGCTCCGGCTCCCTCAGCACCAACCCTGTCAACCTCCTTCGGAGGAGACAGAGGAAGGGCTCGATCGCCAGAGCGTAGAGCTGGCCTGTGAGGGGGCACCCCTGCCGTACTCCTCGCCCGAAGTTGACCGGTTCGGTCAGGGTCCAGTTGAGCCTAACCAGACACTCTGCGGAAGCGTACAGCACCCGGAGAAAGTTCACAAACCTGGGTCCGAAGCCAAACGCCTGCAGAGTGCTCAGGAGATACCCGTGATCCATCCTGTCGAACGCCTTCTCTTGATCTAAGGACAGGAGGGCGAACGACAGACCATCCCTACACCCAAGTTCCAATAGGTCCCGGACCAGATATAGGTTGTCGAAGATACTGCGGCCCGGGACGGTGTAGGTCTGGTCTGGGTGGACCACGTCCGCCAGCACGGACCCTAGCCTCAGGGAGATGGCTTTTGCCACGATTTTGTAGTCCGTGCTGAGGAGCGAGACGGGACGCCAATTTCGTAAATCGCGGAGGTCCCCCTTCTTCGGCAATAAGGCGAGCACGGCTCGCCTGCACGAAAGAGGGAGGACCCCGCTCTGCAAAGACTCGGCCCAGACGGTGACTAGGTCTGGGCCCAGGACGTCCCAGAACACGCGGTAGAACTCCACGGTCAGCCCGTCCATGCCCGGAGATTTATTGGTGGGCATGCGACGGAGGGCTTCCGAGAACTCGGCCAGAGTGAGAGGCAGCTCTAGCCGGTCTCGGTCGCCCACGCTGACCGTCGGGAGCTCCTCCCACAGCACTCTGCAAGCGTTAGGATCGGTCGGCTCCGGGGAGAAAAGGCTTGCGTAGAAGGCTCTCGCCCTCTCGCACATCTCCACCGGATCCGTGAGGGGGGTGCCATCCTCAGTCAGTAGGCATATGATATGTTTCTTAGCCCCCCTCTTTTTTTCCAGGGCGTAGAAGAAGCGGGAGCCGCAATCCATCTCCCGAAGGAGATGGATGCGGGATCGAACAAAGACACCCCGGGCCCGATGGTTCTCGAGGCTCCGGAGCTCCTCCCGCTTCTCCCGGCACGCTCCGCAGAGGGGTGGATCCTCGGGGCTGGCGGCCAGACGCCTCTCCAGCTCTAAGACCTCCCGTTCCAACTGCTCTATCGCTGCATCCCTCCGTCGGCTGGTGCCCCGGGTGTAGTCACGGCAGAAGAGCCGGGCGCGCACCTTCCCTACGTCCCACTACCGCCGTGCCGAGGGAAAGGCACACCGCTGCCCTCGCCAGGCCAGCCAGAACTCCCGGAAGGACGCCACGAAGCCCGCATCCTCCAGCAAGCTGTTGTTAAAATGCCAATAGGCCGGCCCCGGCCTCTCCGCGCAGAGGGAGGCTGTCACGGTGGCTATGTGATGGTCAGAAATGGGGCCGGCCGGATGCTGGAGGAGTGGGCTCGTGTAAGATGAAAGCGTGATAAATAAATGCGGTCCAACCGGGAGTGGCGCGACCGATGGGCCTCCACCCGGACAAAGGTGAACGTGGAAGTGTCATGCGGGTGGTGGTCGCGCCAGACGTCCACCAGGGAGTGGTGTTCGACTATCTCCTGGAGGACGGCCACGGCGGCCGGGCTCTGCTCGGTTCCCGAGCGGTCCCGTTCCTCAAGGGTGATGTTAAAGTCCCCTCCCAGGACCAGGCACTCCTGAGGATCCAAGGTGCCGAGGAAGGCGGATGCCTGCTGATAGAATTGCAGCCGCTCTGGGCTCGCTGCTGGGGCATAGATGTTGACGAGGTTGACTACGAGCCCCTCCATTTGGACCCGGAGGTGCAGCAGGCGACCCGGCACAGCCTCGGCAACCCCCAGCACCTCGGGCCGTAGGTCGGGGAGAACAGGGTCGCCACTCCACCCGTATGAACTGTGAGGTGGCTAAAGTAGACCCTGTCCCCCCAATCCAGCCGCCAGCTGTCTTCGGCGGTCGGATCCGTATGGGTCTCCTGCAGGAAAACCACAGAGTACCTCCCCTCTCGAAGGAAGGAGAGCACCTGGGACCTGCGGAGACCCATCTTACAGCCACGGGTGTTCAATGTTGCGATGGTAAAGGGTGCCATGAGGAGGGCTGGGGGGGGATCCTCGCCGGCAGGGATGCTGGTGGCTCCCGGCGGGCCGCGCAGCAGTCCGTGACCCACCCCGTAGGTGAGTAAGGAGTCACGGAAGTGGCGGACCCGCTGGTAGGCCGCGGCGCCCTGTCTCCCGGTCCTTTTCCCCTCCCCCATGAGGGCCCTTGCGGCCCGGAGGATTTGATTAAAGTCCCCCCATCGCTGGAGGGCAAGCTGGACTTTGTTGCGGGAGCCACGGACGTCTTCTAGGAACTCCCGCAACTCCTCTCGCAGCGCATGGGGGGCTGGGGTTATGGTCTGGTTGCTTCCCGATGGGGCCCTTGGTACAACCCCCTGGCCCAGCGGGACGGGCAGACAGGGTGCGGACCCCCGACGGGGCTCTTGATGGGTTGACCTGAATGCTGGGGCGATAGGGGGCGGCGGAGGGAGGATAGCAGCCCCTGGTGGGTCGGGACGGGCAAACACAAAGGCCATTCCCTGGGAGTCATCTGTTGGAAAGGGGAAGGAGACTGTCCCAGGGGTGGCAATAATATCTCGGGAGGTGGGCGGGAGAAGGGCAGGGGCAGGGGTAGAGGTGAGATTCTGGGTCGGGAGAGGGCTCTCACCGATGCCGGGCGCAAGCTGTCTGGTGGATTTGGCAGCCACGGCATCAGGAGGTGGACTTTCTTCTGTAGGGTCCTCTCCCGGAAAGGAGGTCGAATGCTCCTCACCAGCGAGGGATGCCCCTGGTGGCTCAGGTTCCAGCCGCGTGGCACTGGCCGTCGCCTCAACTGGCTTGGTGGCTCTCAGCAGGGTGCCTTCTGCAGCCGGGTTGATGGAGGAGTCCAGGTGCTCCTCGGAGGTGGGAGCAGAAGAAACGGTTATGGGGAGGGAGTATGGGGAAAAGGGGGCTGGAAAGAAGTCGCCCAGATCGAGGCCCGCTGGCATAGGATCATCCTCCCCTTGGGTGACCGGGGTCAGACCCAGGGCCTCGATCTCCTCATATATAGAGGGGAAATTGTTTTCCGCTACCCCGGGATTCTCCCCGCCGGCACCTGACGCGATGGTTACTTCGGTGCACACTGGGGTTTCAAATGGTCCCTCGGGGGTCTTGGAGGGGAGGGACTCCCGTGGAGGGGAGATACCGCCTTCCAGTGCTGCCACGTCTTCCCCAGCCGGATCTGGTGGGTGGAACACACCCATGGGTAGAGCGGAAGGCTCAGCATCGGTGCCCCCCTTCCTGGTCTTCCGGGGGGCCTCCGCGTCACATGGGAGGAGCGGAGCTCGAGCCTTCCGCTTGCCCCGCTTCCCTTGGACTAGGGCCCAGCCCTCCATGGCATCATCCGGGGGCTGGCTAGCAGGGGTTGTGTCAGGGGGCAGAGGCGATGGCTCAGGGACTCGAGGGGGTAACGGTGGGGCAGCACAAGGGAGGGAAGATTCCCCTTGGGGCGGGCCCTCTCCCATGCTTGGCGCTGTCCCTGCCGCACCCTCCTCCACAGGCTCCGCCAGATTGCAAGCAGCTGTGGCGGGGTTCTCCCGCTCATCTGGGCATAGTGGGGGAGTTGCCCCTTGGGCCTGAGCGGGAGCAATGGTGGATTGTGGAGGAGGAGGGGCGGTTTCAGGTGCCGGGCAGCCAGGGGCGTCGGCGATGACGGGGCCGGTGCCCTGCCGGGGCTCGGGGATCCTGGATGGCCCTTCTTCCCGGGCCAGGGGGCAGTCCCTCCGGACGTGCCCCATCGCCCGGCAGAGGTAGCACCGGGCCTCCCCCGTGGAATAATGCACCCTGTAAGGGGTCCCCTGGTAGGGGACTAGGAAGGACCCCTCCAGTGCCTCTCCGTCGCGCGCCGCCGGCAGCAGTTGAAGCTGCACTTGCCAGCGGAAGGAGAGGACGTGACGGAGGGCGGGGTCTTTGCAGCCCAACGGGAGCGGGCTGATGACAGAGATGGGCTTTCCCAAGGTAGAAAGGGCGGGTAACAGGGCGGCATTGGGGAGAAAGGGAGGGACGGAGGTCAGGACCAGGCGGACGCCCAGGTCCTCTAGCGGCTCTAAGGGGACGAACATGCCCCCGACTGCCAGGCCCTTCTCCACCGCCTCCTGGGCGGCGGCCTCCGATGCTAAGAAGAAGACGACCTTGCCATACATTTTGGAGGCCGCCACAATGGCCGTGGGTCCCACCACCCTCGCCAATGCCCGCACATAGGTCTCCACGTGGGGTGAGGCGGGCACCAGGAGGCAACGGATGCCGTGCTTCCTGGTCATGGTGGGAAAGGGGCCCCGGCCGCTATAGATGGTAGCGGAGGCGGTGGGCTGGAGAAATGATGTAGCGGCAGGCGGGGGGGGCTGCCGCCACCTGGGCGTATGCTCTAGGGGCCGGGGGAGGGACACCTGCAGAGCTGGTGGAGGGAACAGCGGGGAGGGGCGCCCCAGCTGGAGATGGGGCCGGGGCATTGGGGGCAGCCCCTGCCATGGAGGGCCTGGTCTTTTTAGCGGGGCCCTTCCCCTTCTTCTTCCCCTGGCCCTTCCCGCTGGCTGAGAGGACTCCCCCCAAATCTGAGGGGGTGATAGACGTGGCAGCAGTGGAGGTCACCCCGGTGCCCGTCGCTGCTGGTGCCCCAGCGGGGGCGATGGCAGATGGTTTGGCAGCGGACGTAGAAGCTTGGGGGGGGTGACAGAGGGGCAGGCGGGGGAGGGGGAGCTCGGGCTACTGGAGAGGTCTCACCCGTCTCATCCCCCACCATCATGAGCAAGGAGGAAAGGGGGATACCAAAAGGAGGAGGGGAGAGGGGAAGCAGGTCGACCACTCCTCCCCGCTAGGCTGCAGGCAGGGGAGGAGGGCGCCAAAAGGGGTGGGCTGGACGGGGGGCAATCAGGGGTTAGGGGTCAGTCACCGACACAAGGTGGAAATTACGGCTCCTCTTGGTGCACTATGGGGGGCAGGATTCAACAACATTGAAGGTGCAGTGAAGAGGGTTGCAACTGAAATGGGGAATTGCACAAGCGCATGGGAGGGGGCATGGGCACCTGGAGCGAGGGGTTAAGCGGTCTGGGGGTAGAACAGGGAAACCAAGGGGCTAGCTTCAGAGGCTGGGGCGGGGCAAACAAACAAAGGCTGCAGAAGGAAATGGGCGGGGCAGGCAAACAAACTGAAGCTAGTAAGGGGGGCTGGAGCAAAAGAGGAGGCAAAGCAAGTGGCAAATGGGGCAGGTAGTAAAGGGCAAAGCTGGGGGATAGGCAGTCCAGGGGGGGCACATGTGCCCATGTGCACTTGCACAAGTCTTTTTTAGCTTGCTGCTGCTTCTGGCCCAAAGGGTGGAAATAGGGCGTGGCAAGTCAAGCAAGCAGCTGAGTCCAGAGGCAGGAGCTGAGGCAGATGGTATACAGCCAGTGGGGGTGGTGGAGGGGGCAGCGGTGGTGGTAACAGTGGTGGGGGTTGGGGGGGACACACAGATGGATCAGGGGGCAGCTCCACGCCACACCCCCCATGTCCCTACAAACACAGTCAAAACCCCCACCACAAGAGCACAGTTTGAAATTACTCAGTCTTAGGCCCCTTCCACGGTGGTCTGCAAAGTCTCTAGGTGCTGCCCCACTGGCAGATGATCCTCTTCTTCTCCTCCTTGGGCTTCAGCAGCTCCAGGCAGCGGCCTCTGCAGCAGCAGCAGTTCCAGGAACTCCAGGTGGTGGTCCAGGCAGGCAGAAAGGACCCCTCTCAGGTGGTGGTGGTGGTATCCACAACAGCAGTGGCTGGGGTCCCTCACTCCTCCTCTCTGGGGAGTGGGCTAGCAGCCCCCCCCCCGGGGCTGCAGTTGCAGCAGTAGCAGCACCCAAGAGTGGGGGGTCCAGCAGCCAAGTAGCAGAAAAGGGGGGTTGTCTGGCCCAGCCAGGGGAGCAGCTGGAGCAGCAGGGAGAGCTTAGGGCCTAGCAGCAGGAGTAGCAGCTTCCCACCTTCCTCCGAGCTAGAAGGCTATGGGAGAGCAGTCTTATTGGGATCCGGGAAGTGGGCGGGCGAAGCCCGTCCACTGCTAAAGGGTCCCCCCCAGCCTAAAAGGGGGATCCACAGGACCTAGATACCCAAATAATTCCGGGGGACAACTAATAAAAGAACAGGGACAGGAGTGCGGTCAAAGGGTCAAAAGAAGGGAACCGGACGGGGACACCGAGCAGAGAACCCCGGACAGAGCCCACTGCTCCTCAAAGGCGTCAAGGGAGTCAGAGGACGCCGCCCAGAGGAACTCTGCCCGGATACGTGAACGGACCGAGGATCGGAAATAGGCCCCACAGTCACAGGAGACTCCATCGGCCAACCTCCTCACTCTGGTTTTGTAGATGGCCATTTTAGCTAGGGCCAGGAGGAGGTTGACCAGGAGATCCCGGGACTTTGTGGGGCCACGGATAGGGAGTGCATAAATGAGAAGGTGAGGGGAGAAGTGCAACCAAAAACGTAATAAGATATTGGTGAGGAGCCGGAATAGGGGCTGCAGCCTGGCACACTCCAGGTAGACATGTGCCAGGGTATCCCTCACGCCGCAAAAGGGGCAGGTGTCTGGGATTGTGGTGAACCGCGCCAAGTACACGCCCGTGCTCACGGCTCCGTGAAGGAGCCGCCAACTGACATCCCCGGCGGGCTTTGGGACTAAGATGGAATATAGGCTGGCCCACCGGGGCTCTGCACCCTCCAAAGGTGGCAGGAGGTCCCGCCATTTTGTATCGGGGCGGGACACGAGGGTGCGGGCGTGAAGGGTGTGGAATACGAGCGTGTAGAGATGTTTTCTTGGCGCGGTTTGAAAACAGACCGGCTGCATCTCGTGCAGCCGGCTTCTAGTGAAGGGGTGAAGGGATCGATTGGGTCCACGGGGGAGGGGTCCAATTAAAAGGTCCGGCGGGCCTGGGGTAGTGGGTGGGCGGGGCGTGCCCTCGTGCAGGACCCGGTCGAGATAAACCCGAGCAGCGGGCGGCAAAGCGGCCTTCACCTCCTGAAGTATGCATCGGGGAGTACAAGGTCTGGAAAGCCCCATGCGCTGAGCGAAGGTTAGGGGATCCAGCCAGTCTCCCCGGTCATAGTCCAGGAGGTCTCCGACTCTTGTGACCTCTGCCAGGACCAACCTCTGGCGCACCGAGCGGGACTCCGCCACCTGCAAACGGAGCTGGGGGTTGTGTAGCAGGGGCTCCGCGAGGAGATCTGCCCCCTCGGTGGCCGCCACGGACCTGCTCGTAGT
Source organism: Dermochelys coriacea (assembly GCF_009764565.3). Taxonomy (NCBI): domain Eukaryota; kingdom Metazoa; phylum Chordata; order Testudines; family Dermochelyidae; genus Dermochelys; species Dermochelys coriacea. Next base: position 140,344,211 of record NC_050069.1, on the reverse strand, counting down.
AAAGAGTTTCCAGGTCCGGAGGAGGTCCTGGTAGAAGACCGGCAGCCCGGAGAGGTCTCGCGGAAGACCTCTCGGATGGAGATAAAGGAGCTGCCGGTCGTATCGGAGCCCTCGGAAGCGGCGCAGGAAGGCGTGCGCCAGTATGCTCCACGCCGGACTACCTGCACCATAAAGGAGCCTCTGCAGGGTCTGGAGGCGGAAGACATGGACCTGAGTAAGCAGACATTTGAGGCCCTGCCCTCCCTCCTCCACAGGTAGATGGAGAACCCCTGCAGGGACCCAGTGCAGTCCTGACCAAAAGAACTCCAGAATCGATGTCCGCAGGTTGGTCAGGAAAGCCGGGGCTGGGACCAGGGTGTTGAGCCGGTACCAAAGCATGGACAGGACTAGTTGATTAAGCACTAACGCTCTCCCTCGAAGGGAGAGGCACCGGAGCAGTCCTGTCCATTTCCGGAGCCGCTCTATCACCCCGCCCTCTAAATTCTGCCAGTTCTCCGGCGGAGAGGGATGCGTGGCAGAAAGGTAAACGCCCAGATAGAGCAGCGGACCCGTGCTCCACCGGATGGCTTGAAGCGCGGGTGGGCGGGGGCTCGCCTGCCGCCAGTCCCCTACCACCAAGCCAGAGCTCTTGACCCAGTTGACCCGCGCAGGAGGAGGCTGCTGAATAGATGGCCTGGCAAGCCTCCACTCGCACCAAGTCGCCCGGGTCCTGGACCATGAGGAGCACGTCATCAGCGTACGCCGACAGGACCAGCCGCAGCTCCGGCTCCCTCAGCACCAACCCTGTCAACCTCCTTCGGAGGAGACAGAGGAAGGGCTCGATCGCCAGAGCGTAGAGCTGGCCTGAGAGGGGGCACCCCTGCCGTACTCCTCGCCCGAAGTTGACCGGTTCGGTCAGGGTCCAGTTGAGTCTTACCAGACACTCTGCGGAAGCGTACAGCACCCGGAGAAAGTTCACAAATCTGGGTCCGAAGCCAAATGCCTGCAGAGTGCTCAGGAGATACCCGTGATCCATCCTGTCGAACGCCTTCTCTTGATCAAAGGACAGGAGGGCGAACGACAGACCATCCCTACACCCAAGTTCCAATAGGTCCCGGACCAGATATAGGTTGTCGAAGATACTGCGGCCCGGGACGGTGTAGGTCTGGTCTGGGTGGACCACGTCCGCCAGCACGGACCCTAGCCTCAGGGAGATGGCTTTTGCCACGATTTTGTAGTCCGTGCTGAGGAGCGAGACGGGACGCCAATTTCGTAAATCGCGGAGGTCCCCCTTCTTCGGCAATAAGGCGAGCACGGCTCGCCTGCACGAAAGAGGGAGGACCCCGCTCTGCAAAGACTCGGCCCAGACGGTGACTAGGTCTGGGCCCAGGACAGTCCCAGAACACGCGGTAGAACTCCACGGTCAGCCCGTCCATGCCCGGAGATTTATTGGTGGGCATGCGACGGAGGGCTTCCGAGAACTCGGCCAGAGTGAGAGGCAGCTCTAGCCGGTCTCGGTCGCCCACGCTGACCGTCGGGAGCTCCTCCCACAGCACTCTGCAAGCGTTAGGATCGGTCGGCTCCGGGGAGAAAAGGCTTGCGTAGAAGGCTCTCGCCCTCTCGCACATCTCCACCGGATCCGTGAGGGGGGTGCCATCCTCAGTCAGTAGGCAGATGATATGTTTCTTAGCCCCCCTCTTTTTTTCCAGGGCGTAGAAGAAGCGGGAGCCGCAATCCATCTCCCGAAGGAGACGGATGCGGGATCGAACAAAGGCACCCCGGGCCCGATGGTCCTCGAGGCTCCGGAGCTCCTCCCGCTTCTCCCGGCACGCTCCGCAGAGGGGTGGATCCTCGGGGCTGGCGGCCAGACGCCTCTCCAGCTCTAAGACCTCCCGTTCCAACTGCTCTATCGCCGCATCCCTCCGTCGGCTGGTGCCCCGGGTGTAGTCACGGCAGAAGAGCCGGGCGCGCACCTTCCCTACGTCCCACCATCGCCGTGCCGAGGGAAAGGCACGCCGCTGCCCTCGCCAGGCCAGCCAGAACTCCCGGAAGGACGCCACGAAGCCCGCATCCTCCAGCAAGCTGTTGTTAAAATGCCAATAGGCCGGCCCCGGCCTCTCCGCGCAGAGGGAGGCTGTCACGGTGGCTATGTGATGGTCAGAAAATGGGGCCGGCCGGATGCTGGAGGAGTGGGCTCGTGTAAGATGAAAGCGTGATAAATAAATGCGGTCCAACCGGGAGTGGCGCGACCGATGGGCCTCCACCCGGACAAAGGTGAACGTGGAAGTGTCATCCGGGTGGTGGTCGCGCCAGACGTCCACCAGGGAGTGGTGTTCGACTATCTCCTGGAGGACGGCGACGGCGGCCGGGCTCTTCTCGGTCCCCGAGCGGTCCCGTTCCTCAAGGGTGATGTTAAAGTCCCCTCCCAGGACCAGGCACTCCTGAGGATCCAAGGTGCCGAGGAAGGCGGATGCCTGCTGATAGAATTGCAGCCGCTCTGGGCTCGCTGCTGGGGCATAGATGTTGACGAGGTTGACTACGAGCCCCTCCATTTGGACCCGGAGGTGCAGCAGGCGACCCGGCACAGCCTCGGCGACCCCCAGCACCTCGGGCCGTAGGTCGGGGGAGAACAGGGTCGCCACTCCACCCGTATGAACTGTGAGGTGGCTAAAGTAGACCCTGTCTCCCCAATCCAGCCGCCAGCTGTCTTCGGCGGTCGGATCCGTATGGGTCTCCTGCAGGAAAACCACAGAGTACCTCCCCTCTCGAAGGAAGGAGAGCACCTGGGACCTGCGGAGACCCATCTTACAGCCACGGGTGTTCAATGTTGCGATGGTAAAGGGTGCCATGAGGAGGGCTGGGGGGATCCTCGCCGGCAGGAATGCTCGTGGCTCCCGGCGGGCCGCGTAGCAGTCCGTGACCCACCCCGTAGGTGAGTAAGGAGTCACGGAAGTGGCGGACCCGCTGGTAGGCCGCGGCGCCCTGTCTCCCGGTCCTTTTCCCCTCCCCCATGAGGGCCCTTGCGGCCCGGAGGATTTGATTAAAGTCCCCCCATCGCTGGAGGGCAAGCTGGACTTTGTTGCGGGAGCCACGGACGTCTTCTAGGAACTCCCGCAACTCCTCTCGCAGCGCATGGGGGGGCTGGGGTTATGGTCTGGTTGCTTCCCGATGGGGCCCTTGGTACAGCCCCCTGGCCCAGCGGGACGGGCAGACAGGGTGCGGACCCCCGACGGGGCTCTTGATGGGTTGACCTGAATGCTGGGGCGATAGGGGGCGGCGGAGGGAGGATAGCAGCCCCTGGTGGGTCGGGACGGGCAAACACAAAGGCCATTCCCTGGGAGTCATCTGTTGGAAAGGGGAAGGAGACTGTCCCAGGGGTGGCAATAATATCTCGGGAGGTGGGCGGGAGAAGGGCAGGGGCAGGGGTAGAGGTGAGAGTCTGGGTCGAGAGAGGGCTCTCACCGATGCCGGGCGCAAGCTGTCTGGTGGATTTGGCAGCCACGGCATCAGGAGGTGGACTTTCTTCTGTAGGGTCCTCTCCCGGAAAGGAGGTCGAATGCTCCTCACCAGCGAGGGATGCCCCTGGTGACTCAGGTTCCAGCCGCGTGGCACTGGCCGTCGCCTCAACTGGCTCGGTGGCTCTCAGCAGGGTGCCTCTGCAGCCGGGTTGATGGAGGAGTCCAGGGGCTCCTCGGAGGTGGGAGCAGAAGCAACGGTTAGGGGGAGGGAGTATGGGGAAAGGGGGGCTGGAAAGACGTCGCCCAGATCGAGGCCCGCTGGCATAGGATCGTCCTCCCCCTGGGTGACCGGGGTCAGACCCAGGGCCTCGATCTCCTCATATATAGAGGGGAAATTATTTTCCGCTAGCCCAGGATTCTCCCCGCCGGCACCTGACGCGATGGTTACTTTGGGGCACACTGGGGTTTCAGATGGTGCCTCGGGGGTCTTGGAGGGGAGGGACTCCCGTGGAGGGGAGATACCGCCTTCCAGTGCTGCCACGTCTTCCCCAGCCGGCTCTGGTGGGTGGAACACACCCGTGGGTAGAGCGGAAGGCTCGGCATCGGTGCCCCCCTTCCTGGTCTTCCGGGGGGCCTCCGCGTCAGATGGGAGGAGCGGAGCTCGAGCCTTCCGCTTGCCCCGCTTCCCCTGGACTAGGGCCCAGCCCTCCATGGCATCATCCGGGGGCTGGCTAGCAGGGGTTGTGTCAGGGGGCAGAGGCGATGGCTCAGGGACTCGAGGGGGTAACGGTGGGGCAGCACAAGGGAGGGAAGATTCCCCTTGGGGCGGGTCCCTCTCCCATGCATGGCGCTGTCCCTGCCGCACCCTCCTCCACAGGCCCCGCCAGATTGCAAGCAGCGGGGGCGGGGTTCTCCCGCTTGTGTGGGCATAGTGGGGGAGGTGACCCTTGGGCCCGAGCGGGAAGCAATGGTGGACTGGGAAGGAGGAGGGGCGGTTTCGGGCGCCGGGCAGCCAGGGGCGTCGGCGATGACAGGGCCGGTGCCCTGCCGGGGCTCGGGGGTTCTGGATGCCCCTTCTTCCCGGGCCAGGGGGCAGTCCCTCCGGACGTGCCCCATCGCCCGGCAGAGGTAGCACCGGGCCTCCCCCGGTGGAATAATGCACCCTGTAACGGGCCCCCTGGTAGGGGACTAGGAAGGACCCCTCCAGTGCCTCTCCGTCGCGCGCCGCCGGCGGCAGTTGAAGCTGCACTTGCCGGCGGAACGAGAGGACGTGACGGAGGGCGGGGTCTTTGCAGCCCAACGGGAGAGGGCTGATGACAGAGATGGGCTTTCCCAAGGTAGAAAGGGTGGGTAAAGGGCGGCATTGGGCAGAAAGGGAGGGACGGAGGTCAGAACCAGGCGGACGCCCAGGTCCTCTAGTGGCTCTAAGGGGACGAACACGCCCCCCACCGCCAGGCCCTTCTCCACCGCCTCCTGGGCGGCGGCCTCCGATGCTAAGAAGAAGACGACCTTGCCATACATTTTGGAGGCCGCCACAATGGCCGTGGGCCCCACCACCCTCGCCAACGCCCGCACATAGGTCTCCACGTGGGGTGAGGCGGGCACCAGGAGGCAACGGACGCCGTGCTTCCTGGTCATGGTGGGAAAGGGGCCCCGGCCGCTATAGATGGTAGCGGAGGCGGTGGGCTGGAGAAATGATGTAGCGGCAGGCGGGGGGGCTGCCGCCACCTGGGCGTATGCTCTGGGGGCCGGGTGAGGGACACCTACAGAGCTGGTGGAGGGAACAGCGGGGAGGGGCGCCCCAGCTGGAGATGGGGCCGGGGCATCGGGGGACAGCCCCTGCCATGGAGGGCCTGGTCTTTTTAGCGGGGCCCTTCCCCTTCTTCTTCCCCTGGCCCTTCCCGCCGGCTGGGAGGACTCCCCCCAAATCTGAGGGGGTGATAGACGTGGCAGCAGTGGAGGTCACCCCGGTGCCCGTCGCTGCTGGTGCCCCAAGCGGGGGCGATGGCAGATGGTTTGGCAGCGGACGTAGAAGCTTGGGGGGGTGACAGGAGGGGCAGGCGGGGGAGGGGGAGCTCGGGCTACTGGAGAGGTCTCACCCGTCTCATCCCCCGCCATCATGAGCAAGGAGGAAAGGGAGGACATCAAAAGGAGGAGGGGAGAGGGGAAGCAGGTCGACCACTCCTCCCCGCTAGGCTGCAGGCAGGGGAGGAGGGCGCCAAAAGGGGTGGGCTGGACGGGGGGCAATCAGGGGCTAAGGGTCAGTCACCGACACAAGGTGGAAATTCCGGCTCCTCTTGGTGCACTATGGGGGGCGGGGATTCAACAACATTGAAGGTGCAGTGAAGAGGGTTGCAACTGAAATGGGGAGTTGCACAAGCGCATGGGAGGGGGCCCTGGGCACACGGAGCGAGGGGCTAAGCGGTCTGGGGGTAGAACAGGGAAACCAAGGGGCTAGCTTCAGAGACTGGGGCGGGGCAAACAAACAAAGGCTGCAGAAGGAAATGGGCGGGGCAGGCAAACAAACTGAAGCTAGTAAGGGGGGCTGGAGCAAAAGAGGAGGCAAAGCAAGTGGCAAATGGGGCAGGTAGTAAAGGGCAAAGCTGGGGGTTAGGCAGTCCGGGGGGGCACATGTGCCCATGTGCACTTGCACAAGTCTTTTTTAGCTTGCTGCTGCTTCTGGCCCAAAGGGTGGAAATAGGGCGTGGCAAGCCAAGCAAGCAGCTGAGTCCAGAGGCAGGAGCTGAGGCAGATGGTATACAGCCAGTGGGGGTGGTGGAGGGGGCAGCGGTGGTGGTAACAGTGGTGAGGGTTGGGGGGGACACACTGATGAATCGGGGGGCAGCTCCACGCCACACCCCCCGTGTCCCTACAAACACAGTCAAAACCCCCACCACAAGAGCACAGTTTGAAATTACTCAGTCTTAGGCCCCTCCACGGTGGTCTGCAAAGTCTCTAGGTGCTGCCCCACTGGCAGATGATCCTCTTCTTCTCCTCCTCGGGCTTCAGCAGCTCCAGGCAGCGGCCTCTGCAGCAGCAGCAGCTCCAGGAACTCCAGGTGGTGGTCCAGGCAGGTAGAAAGGACCCCTCTCAGGTGGTGGTGCTGGTGGTGGTATCCACAACAGCAGTGGCTGGGGTCCCTCACTCCTCCTCTCTGGGGAGTGGGCTAGCAGCCCCCTCCTCACCCCAGGGTTGCAGTTGCAGCAGTAGCAGCACCCAAGAGTGGGGGGTCCAGCAAGCAGGTAGCAGAGAACGGGGTGGGGGTGTTTGGCCCAGCCAGGGGAGCAGCTGGAGCAGCAGGGAGAGCTTAGGGCCTAGTAGCAGCAGGAGTAGCAGCTTCCCACCTCCCTCCAAGCTAGAAGGCTATGGGAGAGCAGTGGGAGGGAGAGAGATTCGCTCCAGGCTAAACAAATTGCTGGTATCACGATAAGTGAAATGGCAGCTGTTCCCGGTCAATTAAGACACCTGGGGCCAATTAAGAACTTTCCAGAAGGCAGGGAGAAGGCTAGGTTGATTGGGACACCTGAAACCAATTGGGGTGGCTGAAACTAGTTAAAAACCTCCCAATTATTCAGGTGGGTGTGCATGTCAGGAGCTGTGGGAAGAAGTTGCGCTGTTGGAGAGGCTGAGTAGTACACACCATATCAGGCACAAGGAAGGAGGCCCTGAGATAAGGGTGAAGTGGAGCTTGAGGAAGTGAGGGCTGCTGTAGGGGAAGGAGCCCAGGGAATTGGACATGTCATGTTTCTAAAAGGTCAGCTACCATAGCTGATTCTTTTAGGGTTCCTGGGCTGGAGCCCGGAGTAGAGGGTGGGCCTGGGCTCCCCCCCACACCTTTGCCCCCTGTTTAATCACTGAGACTGGGAGACAACAGAGACTGTGCAATGAAGGATAACTTCTCACCTCCCTCACTGGCTTATGATGAAAATGGCTCAGTAGACTGTGACCCTTGTCTCTAGAGAAAGAAGGGTTATGTGGAAGGTCACAGTGAGCCTCTGAGGCTAGCGAATTCTGCCATGAAACACGGGACCCACGGAGGCAAGAACAGAGCTTTGTCACACTTTGTTAAGGAAAAAAAATACAGTTTGGGTACCAAATTGTTTGACACCTTTAAAAGCAGGTTATTTATCATATCTTTTTCTTTTTTTTCTTTTTTTTAGAAAACAAACTACATTGAATCATAGAATCATAGAATCATAGAATATCAGGGTTGGAAGGGACCCCAGAAGGTCATCTAGTCCAACCCCCTGCTCAAAGCAGGACCAAGTCCCAGTTAAATCATCCTAGCCAGGGCTTTGTCAAGCCTGACCTTAAAAACCTCTAAGGAAGGAGATTCTACCATTAATTAATTTGTTGCCCATTAGACAGCAAGGATTTAATTACACATACTTTATCCTACTGAGCTACTCAAGTGAAATGGAATCTCATATCTTTGTGCAGTTCTTAAATACCAGCCAGTGACAGTAAAGTTATACAGTACCCAGGTTAATCTGATTGATACTCCTTACAGTGTTACTACCTAGTATTACCACCTCCCAGGCACCCCTTTGTGGTCTGAGGTAGCATTGCAGGCATCCTATTTTAGTTTTCCTTTTCAGCCTTTTTAGTCTGTGGCTCTCTGGGGTTAGTGTGAGGGTTCAGGTAGACTCCCCTGCTGGAGTCCTTGCATCAGACTTCCCCCTTGCATTAGGAATCGACAGCACTCTCTCAGAGCAGAATTAGAATAAAAGCATTTTACCCCCTTGGATTAAGAGTTTCAGCCTTCCCCCCAGGGCAGGTTAGAGTATACACAGTCTCCTTTCCTCTTCTTGGATCAGGAGTTTGCAACCCTCCTCTCGGGGCTGGGTTAGAGTAGAAGCAGTGTTGCGCTCCTGTGATCAGGAGTCCCCAGCATCCTCCTGGAGTTGGATTGCAATTTCTTTCCAGCTGACCCCTATTTCATACTCAGCCCCTCCACCTTGGAGAGTCAACAGGCAGGGCTCCTCACCTCATGCTAGCATCATCCTTTTATAAGAGAGAAGGCAGCATATATGTGACCCTCTTTCCCTGGGCTCATCCCCATTGAGGAGAGAGAGGAGAGCCTTATCTCATCTTATACAACAGGGCTGCTGATCCTGGGTCCATAAATAGACAGTGACCCAGACTTTTCCCCATCAATTAGCTCCCTGGGACCACCTCCTCTGTTTCTGCCCCAGGTTCAGTCACTTCCTAGGCTCTCTTTTGTTCCAGCTGTCTTGTAACGGGGTCTTCTCTCTCCTCTGGACTTAAAGGGCCAGCATACCTCATTACAGGTAGATATGTTATTGCAAAGGAGTTAACATCAGTATTTCAAATACATCTAAGGATTTATCTTCTCTAACACTGTGATGGATTTGGGGTTGTTGTTTTTTTTACAGTAATACAATTAACATGATAGTTATAACTGTAAAATGCTAAGTGGACCTACCACACTGGTAGTGTTCACCAAGAGGTAGTGAAGTGAGGTCAGCACTACGTTCCCACCCAGGGTTGACCTTGCCTAGTTTACCTTGTAGAAAATCTAAAGTGCCTTTAATCCCCTGTGTTTTTACAGGAGGATACTGAATGTAAAAAACACACCTTTTTGTCATATCTTAAAAGCATGCCTCAAGTATTTCTAGCCTAGTTTATCAAACTTTGAAACCAAGGACCTATCTTCTTACTCTTGGATAGTATCCTTTATGGTGGCCACATACATACTGGTAAATACTAGTCTCTCACTTGGCCTGACTGTTCTATAAGGTAAAATTAAAAATGGAGCACAGCATCTCTGACACTTGCACAGCTATGCAGACATGGCAAAAATGTGAGCAAATGAACACAACCAAATCTTAAAGTAATTAGTCATGCTGAAAGATAATCATGATCCTCTCTGACATGGCAAGTACTTGCTTAGAAGGAGCCAGAAAATATATAGATTATAATATATCTTACAATTTATCACATTGCAAATGATAAGGTTCTGTAGTTTGAATACTGCATCTAGCAATGTTCCCAAAGAAGGTATCTAAGTACTATAATAAGGTAGAGTGTAATAACTAATATTTGCTAGACGCATCAGGAGAAAGATAGCAAGGAGGCAATTTTTCATTTAATAAGATTTCTCTGGGCTGAAGAATGAAGAGCATTGTGATGTCAGAAGTGGTCATTCAGAGTCCTTGAGCAGTTTATTGCCATCTCCGATGAACTGATATTTACCAACGTAAAGGAGCAGTGTAATGGGGTTCACTCACCACTGTGGTGCCTCCTGCTGGCTGTCTTGGGAATTAGCTGAGCGCCCTCTTCAGGCGGTGTCTCACCACCGCCACTTCTGCTCTAGGATCCACATCTTTCCAAGGACTGTGGCATGCTCTTCAGCGACACAGCCCTCCAGCCGTGCCACACACTGTGCTCCCTGCTTCCATGGGACCTGCAGTCCACTGTTCAGCCACTTCCTCGTGGTCCCAGCATCCTCTTTGCCCTTGCCTCAGGACCTCAGCCTGCAAACCCCAGCAGCAAGCCAGGAGCTGTCTCTCACTCCCCGTCTCTGCTAGCAGCACTTTTCTGTCCAGGGTACTGGCTGTTCTCTCAGCTCTCTAGAGACACAGTAATTCCTCCTTAGGCTCCCAGCAAAGAATTGCCCTCTTCTTCCCTGCAGCTCCCTTTTTATATGGGCATGCTTGTTCCTGATTGGCTGCTCTCTTCAGCCCTTCTCTGATTGATTGCCTCCTGCACAGCCTCCCTATGGCTCTATTAACCCCTTAGAGACCAGTGTGGGGCAGGCACGCCATCACAAGCATCAATGTGATTTATTGCATGAGAAATTACATTCTTTTATACTAAATTTACTGCAAAATTTTAGCATTCTAAGGGCTTCCTAAAAATGAGTGACTGCTGAAATCAGGATCCTTTTAATAGACTTTTCTGTATTAAGTATGGGTGACAGTTGCCTTCTCTCCAATTCAAGCTCTCTTGTTCAAATTCCTCATCCATAATTCTTGTGCCTGCCCATTCCAATTCACTAGAATTGCTCTCATTAGGTTCACTAATAACAGGGTGCTGGCCAGGCCTACGGATGTCCTCTCCATTCCCTCCTCCCTGATCTTTATGTTGCCTTCAACTGACTAAGTGATTATCCATCTCCTCCCTGGGCTTTTATGGTTTTTTGCACCGTTTTGTTTCCCTCTCACCACACAGGTCACTCCTTCAGTGCCCCCTAGGTGGATCATCCCACTCAGTCTCCTTTGGGATCCATTCATGTTTTCCCCCTCTTCCTCCTCTTCCGCTGTGTCCTATCACTGGGTAACTTCATTTGCTCTCATGGCTTCAGTACTCTCTTCACTGACATCTTCCAAATCAATCTGTTCACCACTGATTTCTCCACTTCCATTCAGTCTTACATCCGATGAAGTGAGCTGTAGCTCACGAAAGCTTATGCTCTAATAAATTTGTTAGTCTCTAAGGTGCCACAAGTACTCCTTTTCTTTTTGCGAATACAGACTAACACGGCTGCTACTCTGAAACCTGACATCTCTAACTGTCTTTATAACATTTCTTCCTGGACATCCTGCCACCAACTAAAACTAAGCATGGTCAAAATTCAACTCCACTAAATCCTCCTCCTCTTCCCCCTCTATCATTACTGATCATTACACTATTCTTCCAGCCAACCCATGAGACTCCTGTCTTCTTACCATGTCCATATCCAGGCTGTACCTAAATCCTGGTGGTTCTTCATCTGTAGTATCTCCAAAATCTATCCCTTCCTCTCCATCCCAACTAGTAAAACTTTGGACTATATCTCACCTTGACTTCTACACTTCTACAGCCTGCAGTTCTCTGGACTCTCTGTTCTCTACAGTGCATATCAAATATCCTTAGAGCCAGTTGTGACCCCATGCACATATCACACTCCTCCCATCTCTGAACTGATTCCTGATATTTGTTTTTATCGGATGCAAACTCCTCACCATCATAACTATACTGCTACCTACGTTCAGGCCAAATATTCGGAGTTAGGTGTGCAATACTCTGAGCAACTGTGTGGAGATATATATACACATGCCCATCTTGAGCATGGAAATATCTGATGTCTGAAAACAAATCAGTAATTTTTGCATACATATAACCAGCTATGTATCTGAATGGCAGTGTGTACACATTTGGCACCTAATTGCTTTTTCCCACAAGAAGCTCATCACCTTTTCTCATGTCACCTTCTATGCCTGGAACTTCTTCCCTGACCTTGTATGCAATGTAACCTCAATTCCCCTTCAATTCCCTCCTCAAAACTCACTCCTTTGTGCTTGCCATATCTCACTGACTCTGCCCTCTCTCCCAACATTTGCCCCAAAATTATAATATATATTAACTAAAACATAAAAAAGAACTAAAATAAGGTGTAACTAAGAATAAGCATATCTCATGATATAACCCTTCTCCTAAGCTATAATTATTGCTATGCATTGCATTGTGTCTAATTTGGGTTGCAACTTCCTAGGGACTGGGATGCCATTTAAAAAAAAATCTGTCAAGTTCCATGCACATCTGTAGAGCTATGATGGAAGTAGGACAACTTTACCCTCTCTATAGTTCTGATCCTTCTACCACTGAAGAAAGTGGGAGTTTTGCCATTGCCTCAGTTGGAGGAGGATCAGGCCCTAAATCAGCTAAACACAATGGCAGGCATTAAGAGAGCTGCTATGCAGTCTGTCAGGTGACTTTTCCTTTGTAAAGAGGGCAAGCAGCATTATATGGTTTTTGGTGAAGGGTATTACTTGGAAGCTGGTGTAAAGGTGATAATTTAATTAGTGAGATGGGGGTGAGAAACTTTACACACTTCATATTGACACTTCTCTTCAGGAAATCCTTGTGCTCACTGTTTTTATCAGGCGAGGTAATGTGTCTGTGTATTTCATCTGACACAAACAGCAGCAGTATCCTCATTTTGAACCTTTGACCTTCACTCCGATCTCTGTTTTTCATTACTTGTCCCCTGCAATCAGTTGGTCCCTGGGTCCAGTGGTCCCTCCCGCTAGGCTGGGGGAGGGGCCTTTAGCAGCACTTCCCGGGTTTTTCCAATAAGACAAACAGCAGCGCTGAATAAGCAGCCCCAGAAAACAATCAAACTGTGAAAGAGGGACAGCCAAACACCTTTAAAAGAGCTCACAAAATAAAACCAGGCTGTCAGTCAGGGAGCATGAAGACTCATTGAGGAGGCAGTCTGTGCCAGGCTCAGCCACTGCCGCAGTGTTCAGACATATCAGGAGATGATGTGGATAAAAGGTTCACTCTGGATCTCCTGGATAAGGCCACTGAGCATCAATGGATGTTCCCCCAATAGAAATATCCAAAAGCTACTCAGAGCCCAATCCTGACGCTATTGAAAACAAAGGGGAAAGAACTCTCAGACTGATGTTCTCTTATGCATTCTATGGAAAAATGAGTTTACCAGCCTCCACTTCAGTGCTAATGTAAGATCTACTGTGATGTGAAAATTCTTCAAAGAAAAAAAATGTGTCTTGGCCTGCAACCGTTGCTTTCTAGGGGAGATGGCAAGGTGAAAGAGTCAATTCTACAGCACTGCAAATGCCCAGCTCTTAGGGACTGTTATGATAATAGAACAAAATAAGGCTTACGAGGCATGAAGTGCAAATATGGTTGAGGATTTTTTTCAAAAAGCTTAAAAATAATACAATTAAAATATTGTTTTGAAAAGCAGATTTTTCCTGTCAGAAATGGCACTGTTATAATAATATTGGGTAAACTGCATTGCCATAGACAGTATTACCAGTACCCATGAAAATACTATGACAGGTTTTTAGAGACAGTTTATTTGAAAGTGATATTTTTAACCAAAGAGGTGCTCTAGCTTCAGGATAGGCAAAGGCTGTAGCTATTGGTAAAGTACTGAATGTTTTACCTTCAAAGAAAAAAGCAACAACTTGCAACTTGAGTGCTCTTTTAAACCTGTTATTGTTAGGTGGCATTGCATCTGTAGTGATGGCTTTTTGTGTTCCTGATACAGAATTATTTACTGGACAGATAAAATGCAGGTGTAACATATGAGGAGGGTATAGCGAGGTGTGGTTTAATCCCTATGTTAAACAAGTTCAGCACTGATTTCTGATTTACTAACTTGGGAGGAAGAATAAAGAGCATTCTTTTGTGCTTCTTGGTCAGAGTCAAGCAAGATAATGGCCAATACATGTTTTGGGCCCTAGGAATAGTCCACCTTAATAACTTAGGTGCAAGTACTAAAATTTTAATTTTATTTTTTTCCTGGGCATACCAGGTGCACTGGTGATACCTGAGAACCAAGTTACAATAATTTCTTGACAGAAAGCTGTGACACTCTCCTCTTGGACCCCAGAACTGTCAGCCACAGTGTTACCCCGCAGCCTTAGCCAGAAAGAGTTTTCCTGGAGGTTGGACTATGAGACATCTTCCTGCCACACCAGGCTCTCTGCCTCACCAGCAAATTCCTCAATACTCGTAACCTTGCATTGTTACCTGCAATCACTGAACCCCAGTTCCCACATTCCCCCAGGGACATCTCTTTGCAGTGTCTAGTCCCTCTCACTAGGCATTCACAGACATTATTAAGTTCACTGCCTCCAAAGAGACGGAGCACACAACAGTCTGTTAGCTTTGCTAAAGTCCCACTCTTTAATACACAGCACTGAGATGGTTTATAGTAAAACTAAACAAGTTTATTAATAAAGAACAGAGATTTAAGTAATACTAAGCAAGAGTAACAGAGACAGGTATGGTTATAAATAAACCAAAAAAAGCATTCTTTCTAGTGCCTAAAACTTAATTTTAGCAAGCTATATCTTTGCCTAAAACAGTTGCTCTCTGACATCAAGCTATCAGCAACTCTAGTCCTTCAAGCAGGGGGATTCACCTTTCACAAAATCAGAGGGTGCCATTCCTTTCATCACCAAAGTGATGGATAACTAAGGTGTTCTCTCCCCTTCTTTTTATAGTCCAGTAAACTTCTGAGATGTATTCTTGTGAAGTGTATCCTCAGATAAAGTTATTCTGCCCTGATGTTGGTCTCTTCCGGCTGATTCCCATCCCTTTGCTGACTCATATATAAATATAACTTCCATCATTTCTGGCATTACCTTTCTCAATTTACATTGGAGACACAGGAAAAACAACATTTTTTGTCTAGGAGAAACTTGTTTATCAAGTCTGTCCCCAAAAACATATGCTAGGAACATATTTCCAGCACACACACAGAATTCTATACGCCCCCATCCGTTCATACATCGCACAATGGTATTTATGACTAGTGTGTCACCAGGTTTTATGATACCTTACTCAATACACTTTTATAATGCAATAACATTGTGTACAGTCACTTGGTTCAATTGCTAATTCTTTGGGGTTTAAACCTCCTGTTCTTCCTCTGTGGTGTCTTGAACCGGATTGTCACCAATAGTCTGACCTAGTTGTGATGAATTTTATGTTTCTCTGTCAATACTGTAGAAAATACTGATGCAGATTTCAACCCACTGTTTCCTTTCCCAGGACAGGAGTTTAGTTGCCTTTAGGAATGGGATGAAGGGATCCATCCCCCTCCTATTATATACCATCTTCTGTTTCTCATCTAACAATGAGACACTGAAAACTTCAGGAGAAAATCCTGCAGTGAGAGCAGCAACAACGAGTGACCTTTATTTTCCTTGAGCTTCTGACATTGTAGAACAGTTTACCATGACTTTTACTTATTTCTAGACTATCATGAGAGATCTGTATTGGTTGCCCTAGGTGAAGGGGGGAAACAACATTTGATCTTAGCACTGCCTTGCTAATCCTCACTAATGAGTGGATCCTTTGTGAATTATATGATGAATAACGAAATGAGATTGAATGTAATGATGAAAAGCAATTTGATTAAATCCCAGGAAAGGCCAACTCAGGAGAAATATCGGATTTGTTTTAAGTTTGATTTATTAGAATAACCATATAGAAATCTTAAATCACTGCAAAATTTAGGTTTGCAAATGACTAAAGGGCCAGCTAATGAGATCACACAGTACTCTTCTTTCCGATTATTATCTAAAGTTTTTAAGCAACTGTAGCAAAGTTTCAAATTCTTTCAGAAAGAGCCATTGTTATTCATTAGGATTATGCTTATTAGCACTGGTAACTGCAAAATTAAATAAAGTTTGCTTTTCACACAATATATGGTATAAAGTATATAGGAAAACATTTTCACACTTGAGTCCTAAAATTAGGCACCTAAGTAAGTGCTGTGCTTTTCAGAGGTGCTTAGTACATCATCTTAAGGTGTCTTAAGTATGGTTTTAGACACCCACATTTGCAAATTTTGGGCACAGAATTGTAAATATATGAAGATAATTACTGAGAGAGGCATGTCAATTTGTAAAATTTGTTGTTGATTGAGGGAAGTTGGTTTATTTCGTATTTCTAAACAATTATGGACAAGGCTCCCTACACTGCTTTTTTAGTCCTCTTCAGACCTGACTTGCAATACCACTGCTTTATTAGTCCTCATCCTCTCTCGAGCTGAGCTAGGTAGTTGTATCCAATTGGGATCGTGATTTTGAAATATGAAACAAATACCTAAATGGAAGTGGATTGAAATTAACCAGGTGAAGCATCAGCAGAAAATAGGTAACCTAGACACACAAATATCAACCAAATATATTCTATGATTTAATCCAGGGTTTTAGTTTACATTATGTCCCTAGAAATATAAAGCTAGTGACTAGCTCACTATACTCCCTAGTTCCCTACTCTTTCCTTCTTTCATTTTATTTCAGTCCATTTGAAAACTCATGTTCATCCATCATCACACAGAGTATATCCCAATGCCAGTTATCCTTCCTTTGTATCTTCAAAGGGTGCCTTCTCCCCCTCCTTTTCCATCAATAGGTGGCCCCTTTATGAAAAATGTACTAAAACGAGTCTGTTGATATTTTTTCCCCCCTGGCTACTCTGTCTCCTTGCTTTATAGCAAGCGGAGTTTTAAAGACCAATTTACCTTCATTGACCTTTCTTTCTTTCCTTTTCCCCACTTTGCCTGTTATGGCTCATTTCCATAGAGAGCCTTTGACACTCTACCACTCTTCTATATCTATATTTAAGACCAGGAGAAAGATTTGAGAGAGAAAAATTAAACGCCCATTCTTCCTGCACAATCCCACATTCTGGTTGTAGCCTGAGCATGGCTGAATGTTTTTGAAAAAATTATTCATATTTAACATTGTTGACAATCAACGTGAGATGAACAGTAATGATTCAGACCTCCTTTACAGCTATTAATTTAGGCTACCAGGAGACTCAGTAAGACAGCACTTTCAGAAGTGTTATATCTTCTCTTTTGTAATGGTTTAAAGTTAATTTGGCTCAAAATGAAAGCTTACATTCTGCAGAACTCTTGGTACTACTAGGGAATGTTTATCCAATGTATTGGCTCAAGCCTACCTTCATTTGCCTCCCTCTGACCTTACTTTTACTGACCTATCCTTCGCTTACAAATTTGGAGGGAAAACCTTGCAAATATTACTTACATTATTTAATTTGAATAAATATTGGGGACAAAATTCTGTAAAATGTTAGAGAAGTAAAAAATTTGCAAAATGATCTTTTTTTAAAAAAAAAATGGACTAATCTGGACAACATTTCACCCTGTTCTTTCATTTGATGAAGCTTAGAAAGAAATTTGTTGCAGTCTGGGAAGATTTGGACAATTTTGTCCTAATAGTTGAAAAGATAAGGATAATACTATAAGTGATGATACTGCACATGATGATGTGCTTGACCATGTTCTATAAAGTTACCGCACAACAGAATAAGTGGGATTGTGTTCACCAGATTGGATGAACATTATTATTTATTACTAAACAGAAGAGTATAATTTTGTTTTAAACTTATGAATAGTTGAAAACCTATTGAACTCTTTAATATATTACACTCCAAAAGGGTTGCTTATACAGTATGTTCCATAGAGGCTTTGAAATCATTATGCACAATAATGAATACAGGCCATGGAATAAAACCCTTAAGTTATTAGGCTCTACAAACATAATCATGTATCATTAGACTTTAAAAATAATCACTGTAGGAACAGCTTTGCCCTTGATAATGGAACTGAAATAATACCTCCTAGAGAGAAACAATTGGGATAGTTTTAATTGAATTAATTGTTGCATTTTGCCTCTCCCTGTTTGTTCATAACCTGATTCTTGCTTTAAAAATGGCTTTTAGTGCAAATATTTATCTGGCTAAGCAAACAAACAAAAACATATAAATCTACAACAAATCCAGTTAATGATACAGGAGAAAGTGGATGGGAAGGCCTGTTGTAAAAGACTGTAACTTCCAACCTTTAGGAAAGACTCTGTGTTGTGGTTACAGTGTTCCCTCTCCCTGAATTACCAGTGACTAATGATCATTTAGCAGGGGTTGTTTTCTAGAGAAGTTGAAGGCCACTAACTTTAAGCATCAGAAGCAGGATTAGGAGCACAAATACTATTGACTTGAGCCAGATAATTTTTTAATAAAAATTTAGATCCCCTGCTTGAAATACAGATTTGGCAATACACTGTTTGGTGCTACCTGAAGTATGTATTAAAAGGGTTAACAGATATTGGCTTAAAAGGAACTTAAATTAGCATCCTGGTTCAGGGATTGACATTCAAGTGATAACATTTTACAAATCACACTCAATGATCCAAATACGAATTTTGTCACTCAGATAATTCAGACAGTCCTGTCCACACTGTAGCTTATCGTAAATTACCTGAAATAATTTATTTGACTTATAAAATGTTATCCAAGTATACACATAACAATCAAAAACATACCCATGAAATAAGAAAAAGTAACAATTATCAAATTATTATTACAGTACACTAAAGAAACACAGTCAAGATTGGATTCCCCATTGTTTTGGCTATTACACGGACAAGAATATAATCACATCCTGTCTGTTTTCTCTTTGAAAAAGTTGGCAAGTTATGATGCAGAGAGGGAAGTTCATGAAGGGTTTTAAGAGTGAGTAAAAGGTGTTGTATTGTGGATGGGATGGGGGGATGAGTCAACGAGAGAAGAAGTAGTACTGCTTGACCAAGACAATGGCAGAAGACCATTGCCGACTTTATGTCAAATGAAGGACAATAAAATCCTCACTGTGCAAAACAAAAAATAAACAGACAGATAGAAAGGGTGTCAGAATATTCCTTTGGGCAAAAGCTTCTGTAAATAGATGGTTTCAGAGTAGCAGCCGTGTTAGTCTGTATTCGCAAAAAAGAAAAGGAGTACTTGTGGCACCTTAGAGACTAACAAATTTATTTGAGCATAAGCTTTCGTGAGCTACAGCTCATAGCTCACGAAAGCTTATGCTCAAATAAATTTGTTAGTCTCTAAGGTGCCACAAGTACTCCTTTTCATTTTTGTAAGTAGATGGGCCTTTCTGCATGTTCTGAAGGACTACTGCTCACTTTGAACAAGTTAGGGAAGTGAGTTCCAGGTTTGAGGGCCCTTCTCTGAAAATGTGACTCTGCCATCAGTCACAAGACATTTCAATATAGAAGCCTCACACACCTTCTCTCTCTCAGCATCTGCTAAGATACCAGGCAACAGCGGGCATCTAGCACACATTGGACCTAAACCATATAGGGTTCTGTAGATCAAAAGCAAAAGCTTGAATTGCAGCAAAGACTACAGAACAACAGTATTATCTGCTCCAGAGGCATTGACCACTAGCTGAAGTTTGAGAGCAAACTTTAGGTTTGTCTAGATCCCAGCAGAGTGCATTGCAGTGATGTAATGTGGAGGTCAACATTGCATGGATATTCATGCCAATGTATTTAACCAAGAGAAAAGCCCACAGTTTCCAACAAATAATCATATTTTCTCAGCAGGCGATTTATAGTTAGGGCTTTTACTTAGGGACTATTTAAAGTGTTAATGTTTGTTATTAAATGGGGATCAAGTACAGCACAGCACCATTGTGTATCTGCCATGACACAGGGAACCAGAAATAAGCAGTTTATTTTATTACTGTATAAAGTAACTATTACTGGAATAGCAAGATGCTGATTAATTACAAGCCAAAATAATAAATTCCATAAAACTATGTCACAGCTCCTGAGATACCTGCACCTTTGGTTTCTTAGACTTCTAACCAACAACTCTCTCAGAGTGGGAACCCACATACCTCTCCTACAAGACCAGACATTTAGGCTGCAATTCCTCATGGCAAAGTACTGTGATCATCTCAGCAAGTCTGAATTTGTCTGAGTACCTGTAGTCCTGCTGCCTAAGGGCTATCATAGGGTTAATCAGCAACCAGCCAGCCTTCATAAAGCAAGGTATTTTATCTGAACAAATGAATTACAGAGAAAACATATCACAAAGCAATATGCAGCTTACACACAAGCTTACCACATAGACCTATCAGGGTCCTAAGTCATTCAAACCTTTCTACAGGATCTGTCCTTGTTAGTTGCAGTGTCATATTAGTTCTTGGATTGAGTGAGAGTGACCTTTCCTCTGTGTTAGGCTGGTCACTTTATACAGCTGTCATCTTCTTTGTTTGGGTTGCCTTCTTTAAATAGTTCCAATTGGTGTACATATATACATATATATATATATATATAATTTTCCCCGGCATGGTAATGTTTCTCCAGAGTTGTTTACCTTTCTAGAGTTTTGCATTAATTTTCCCCCGGTGATTTTAATTCCTGTTTTTTCATTCAGGGTGAAGTGACTTTCCCCCCAGTCACTGTGTTGCTTGTCATGTTTCAAGAAAAAAACAAAAACAAAAAACCTTCACACCTGGCAGGTAACAATACAAGAAGAAAGGGGAACCTGAGTTACATTATATATATAATGCGGAGAATTGAAAAACTTTTCTTTCTGTATAAAATCAAAATTAAACTAAAATAAATAAATCCATCTTGCATAGTAATCTGGAATTGGTATAGTTGGACTCCTGTGCAATGCCAAAAGAAAATGAATTGCAAAGGTGAAGACTCTCAACTAAAAATGTTCTATTGCTCGCTTCAGAGAGATTTACCTTAAAACAGCAAGAGCATGAGCCTAGTTATAGAGTAAGAGGTATACTCTCATATCCATGTTCTAGATAATTCCGGACTTTTAAAGATTACTGTCATTAGCTTGAAATGAATATCAAATAATTACAGGTAACTATTTATTAAGACAATCAGTATGCACTACAGATTTAAGATACCAATTAGACAGAGGTTAAAAACCTGTTCCAAACCTTGTAGTCATCAATATTTAATTTTGATAAACCTTACAGGCACAATTGTTCCCCAGTTCCAATGCCATGCAGCAGAGCATAAGTACATGCAATATGTCAGTATAACTTGGAAAATATCTACCTGAATATCAAGGCAGATCTTGTGCAAGTTGATCCTAGGTGCAGTGCAACATGCTTTGGTCCAAACACTGTGATTGCATTGAAGACGTACATTGTTATAAATGGGGACATGACACATTCGGGGCATTCAGAAAGCATCCAGGCCAGTGCTGAATGAACCTCATGGCTATATGTGTGTTGCAAGCCCAGCTGAAACATTAAGCCAACTCAGAGCAGCTCTAAAATGCACTCCAATGTTGAAGAACCCTGGAACATGTATTGCTAACTCTGCTGCAGTTCACATAGATTCGTAGATTCATAGATACTAAGGTCAGAAGGGACCATTCTGATCATCTAGTCTGATCTCCTGCACAACGCAGGCCACAGAATCTCACCCACCCACTCGTACGAAAAACCTCACCTATGTTTGAGCTATTGAAATCCTCAAATCGTAGTTTAAAGACTTCGAGGAGCAGAGAATCCTCCCTCAAGTGACCCGTGCCCCATGCTACAGAGGAAGGTGAAAAACCTCCAGGGCCTCTTCCAATCTGCCCTGGAGGAAAATTCCTTCCCGACCCCAAATATGGCTAAACCCTGAGCATATGGGCAAGATTCACCAGCCAGAGACTACAGAAAATTCTTTCCTGGGTAACTCAGCTCCCACCCATCTAATATCCCATATCAGGGGATTAGGCCTATTTACCATGAATATTTAAAGATCAATTAATTACCAAAATCACATTATCTGATCATACCATCTCCTCCATAAACTTATCGAGTTTAATCTTAAAGCCAGATAGTCTTTTGCCCCCACTGCTTCTCTTGGAAGGCTATTCCAAAACTTCACTCCTCTGATGGTTATAAAACTTCGTCTAATTTCAAGTCTAAACTTCCTGGTGGCCAGTTTATACCTATTTGTTCTTGTATCCACATTGGTACTGAGCTTAAATAATTCCTCTCCCTCTCCGGTATTTATGGCCACCATTAATGCCATTAGTTCTTCCTGTATATATTTCAGACTGTGTCACAATAGCATCTATAAAAAGAAAAGGAGTACTTGTGGCACCTTAGAGACTAACAAATTTATTAGAGCATAAGCTTTCATGAGCTATGCTCACGAAAGTTTATGCTCTAATAAATTTGTTAGTCTCTAAGGTGCCACAAGTACTCCTTTTCTTTTTGCGAATACAGACTAACACGGCTGCTACTCTGATAGCATCTATGTGTAAGTTAATAGCTGACACTAACAATAATGGTGATTATTAGGGCTGTCAATTAATCACAATTAACTCATGTGACTAACGCAAAAAAATTTCGCAAAAAGAAAAGGAGTACTTGTGGCACCTTAGAGACTAACAAATTTATTAGAGCATAAGCTTTCGTGAGCTACAGCTCACTTCATCGGATGCATTTAGCTCACGAAAGCTTATGCTCTAATAAATTTGTTAGTCTCTAAGGTGCCACAAGTACTCCTTTTCTTTTTGCGAATACAGACTAACACGGCTGCTACTCTGAAACCTGCAAAAAAATTTGCAATTAAAAATTAATTATGATTAATCACACTTATAACAATAGAATATCAATTGAAATTTATTAAATATTCACACTGAATATTAAATATGCACATACAAGTACTGTAGTGCAATCTCTTATCGTGAAAGTGTAACTTACAAATGCAGATTTTTTTGGTTACATAACTGCACTCAAAAACAAAACAGAGTAAAACTTTAGAGCCTACAAGTCCACTCAGTCCTATTTCTTATTCTGGCAATCGCTAAGACAAACAAGTTTGTTTACATTGACAGAAGATACTGCTGCCTGCTTCTTATTTACAATGTCAGCTGAAAGTGAGAACAGGTGTTCGCATGGCACTTTTGTAGCTGGCGTTGCAAGGTATTTACATGCCAGATATGCTAAACATTCATATACCCCTTTCATGCTTCAGCCACCATTCCAGAGGACATGCTTCCATGCTGACGATGCTGGTTTTAAAAATAATGCATCAATTAAATTTGTGACTGTCCTCCTTGGTGGAGAACTATATGTCACCTGCTCTGTTTTACCCACATTCTGCATGTATTTCATGTTATAGCAGTCTTGGCTGATGACCGAGCACATATTTGTTTTAAGAACACTTTCACAGTAGATTTGACAAAACACAAAGAAGGTACCAATGTGAGATTTCTCAAAATAGCTACAGCACTCGACCCAAAGTTTAAGAATCTGAAGTGCTGTCCACAATGTGAGAGAGATGAGATGCGGAACATGCTTTTAGAGGTTTTAAAAGAGCAACACTCTGATTCGGAAACTACAGAACCCGAACCACCAAAAAAGAAAATGAACCTTCTGCTACTGGCATCTGACTCAGAGGATGAAAATGAACATGTGTCAGTCTGCACTGCTTTGGATCGTTATCAAGCAGAACCCATCATCACCATGGAAGCATGTCCTCTGGAATGGTGGTTGAAGCATGAAGGGACATAGGAATCTTTAGTGCATCTGGCACATAAATATCTTGCAATGCCAGCTACAACATTGTCATGCAAATGTCTGTTCTCACTTTCAGGTGACATTGTAAACAAGAAGCAGGCAACATTATCTCCTGCAAGTTGTAACCAATCTTGTTTGTCTGAGTGATTGGCTGACCAAAAAGTAGGACTGAGGGGACTTGTAGGCTCTAAAGTTTTACATTTTATTTTGAATGCACTTTTTTGTACATAATTTTACATTTGTAAGTTCAGCTTTCATGATAAAGGGATTGCACTACAGTACCTGTATGAAGTGAATTGAAAATTACATTTTTTTTGTTTTTTACAGTGCAAATATTTGTAACCAAAATAAATATAAACTGAGGACTGTATACTTTGTATTCTGTGTTGTAATTGAAATTAATATATTTGAAAATGTAGAAAACATCCAAAATATTTAAAATAAATGGTATTTTATTGTTGGTTAACAGCATGATTAATAGTGCAATTAATCGTGATTCAATTTTAATCATGCGATTAATCACAATTAATGTTTTAATCGCTTGACAGCCCTAGTGATTATAGTTACATCCACAGTTTTCTAGTTGTTCTCTAGCCATCTTTGCTATGGAGCTCATGTTGGAGTATGCTACTTACTGACATCTGTAAGTATGGAATGTAAGCAAAGTAAACTCTTTTCAACTTATTCCCCTCATTTCATTTGCGTGCATGATTTTATATGCACTGGGGGAATGTTGGGCCCCAGATGTATTTAAGTAGTACTTTAGGAAGACTGCAGCTTTGGGAAGATATTCATTTGCATTTCCCCTGAAATTTCAGGGCATCGAGTCTTTGGACAATATTAATAGTTGTAAACTGGTACCACCACATTACAGCACCAGTTTACAATAGGATTGAATTTCTCTCTAAGAAAATTATTGAAATTGATTAGAGTTTATTTTGTTATATATAGAATTCAGGTGGTTGGAATTGTTTAACGACCTCTCTATAATGGAAATTAGAGAGTTGCTTACTAGAGCCTACAAAGAATCTTCCTACTTAAAATACATGACAGAGAGAGAAAATTTGGCATTTTGAAATCCTTTTTAATGCCATTTTCCCTCATGCCCTTCTCTCCTCATTCCATTGCGTTATTCCATATTTATCATCAGATATACTCTTTGGTCACTTTAATCCTTCCTAAGTCTTGATAAGCCTTTCACCTTAGACTCATGTTCTTCAGGTAAAGTGTCACCACAAATGTTCTGTCTGTGAGAAACTATCATCCAGAAATCCAATTTCTTCCTTCTAGTTGTGATACAACATGACTCAGTGTAGCACTCAAATGCCCAAATGTTAGCAAGAAAACAGCAACCTAAATGAAGTAAATCCTTGCTTGTGTAATTCCCCTGAAAGGTAGTAATCACAGCTTTGATGTTTCTGTTAACCTTCTCAACAGGATGTGACAGAAGTTCAATGAAAATAAAATATTGCTGCTTTGGGAATTTCTCTGCGAGTTTGGAGACGTAATAGTCCCCAAAGTTCTTGAAGAAAGGCAAATACAAGTGTTTAGATATCAACATTTAAAAAAGCCCTAGAGGAAAAGCAATAGAAGTCAACCGTTGTAGTGCTTCTATTGTTCTTTAATAAACTTCTGAGAATTCTTTTATGTTATGGAGAATGAATAAATTATTATTAACATGTTCCTATATTATGTGTTGTTACTTTATTTGGATCCATCTACTACTTTATATCATAACTCTTCTAGAATTCCTGCAGAAGTCTGACGGAGGGGAAATTTCATTAAAACTATTTGAGTTGATTTAAAAATAAAAACAAGCCACAAAATAAACCCACAATGAGCCAATTAAAAATAAATCCCTAAACACTTAGTGAATTCAATGGTGTGAGTATTTAGAGAACTGATGGTGAAAATGCGTGAAAATGAACGTTAATGAAATAAATTCAGCATTCCCACAGCAGAATATTTTTCATTATGCGCAGTTAGTTATTTTTGTGTTCCAAATGTTTCAGTCATCCAATCATGGAGCAGAAAAAAATACCACTTAATTGACCAAACAAAAACCAGAAATAATGAATAGCCAATAATTAAAGCCAATATTTTGCAAGCAGCCCAGAGTCTGCAAGTTATTGGCCCATAGTATTCAAATAAACATATTCTTAACAAATATATTATAAGAATGACATAAATGGTTTGTGAACAAATTTCTATCCAAGCAGCAAACTGGGGTCCCAGTGCTGCCATGCAGCATTAATAGCAACACAAGGGACTAAATCTGTAAGGATAATTATTTGTAATAAATAGTTTGACCTGCTCTAGAAACTGTTCACCCCCTGACTGCTTCTCTGTTTTGAAAAACACTGGAATTTTGCATCTCAAGGAGGTATTGTGTTTGATAAATAATTCTGAGTCCACCAAGTTATTACAAGTTTGCAGCAAATCAAGTTACTAAGGCACCAATCAATTTTTATCATTACTTTTGTCAAATAGTCTTGTAATTTTCACCAACTGATAACTCTCTGGTAAGTCAACTACATTTCTGTTCTCACCAAAAGATATTTGGTTAGGCTGTAGCTTGGACATTGTACCATTACTAAGAGAAAGTCAAAAAATTTGTTAGCTGAGTTGCAAAAGTGTAATGTGGAACATGAGCAAATGGAGAAGAGATACCTATTGTGGTCTTTCCAAGTCTTGTTGCATCACTTTGGCTCCCAAATGCTCCTTTATTCCTTGATGTCCTACAGCAACCCATGTTCTTAACACTTCACTATACCTATTTCACAGATATAATTCAGTATGAAAGAAAATGACTTTTTTGTTATCAACATTGTAAAGAAAGTAGTGGGTGGAATGAGACAAGTGATTATGTACTTTAATAAGGGAACAGTGCTATTGCTTTTGAACTCCTACTCCATTATGTATCTCTTGCCCACACTCCATTTTGAGTTTGGCTAGTCTGGTTTACCCTGGCATAAGCCCACCAGTGCAAGTCACTTTTTACACTAGTGCAGCATATCTACACTTGGAGTTTGCACTAGTGCAGCTATATCAATGCAAAACACAAGAAAAAGAAACACAACCCACAGCACACAAGATCTTGGTTAAGTAGACAGCTACCTCACAGTGGCCAGATTTTAGCTAGGATGTTAAACTTGCCTTAGCCCTTCACTTGCCTTCCACTGCTCTTTGGCAGGTGCCAGGGCTTTTCAGTGAAGTCCTCCGAATGCTGCTTTACGATCCCCTTCTGGAATGTGCACATCTGCACTAGGTACCTGATACAAGACAGAAGGAAAAATCATTTTATTTAATTTTCTTTCTAATTCCTTTGGGTGAGGTGATGCTCTCATGATATGTTGGACTCTATTCTTTGGCTGAAAATGGATAGAAATAATTATGAAATTATTTATTCATTATTTATTATTAATTATTGTCGGCTAATAGATCAGATTGTTCCTTTTTGGCACAAAAGGGTCTCTGGACACTGCTCATATTTAAATAGTAAATAACAATAATTTTAAAGCAACAGACTGACTCTAAGAAGACCTTTCATGACCTTCCCCTTCTGTGTTTTAATGCCATCGGCCAACATCACACTGGGTATCATTCACTCCCACGAGGAGCAGCATCTTGTGAAATTGAGGACGTTTGATGAATGTTGTGAGGTAAGACTCACCCCTCCTCAAATTTGTTACGTCTCCTATTGCCTGTCTTGGGGGGTGGGGGTTCAGGCTGTTGGGAACCTACGCTTCCTTATTGCATACAACTTGTATCTCTATTTTAAAATTATCCTTCAATCTGGTCACCGAGGGCTGCATTTAATGTGTACTGTACATTTAGTGAATGAAAACTTTCTTTCCTTTTTTGATGAGGGAGGACAGAAATAGAAAGAAAAAAACTGAGAAACTCATTCATTGAGAATGCTGTAAACTAACCTCTAATTTCAAGTGCATTTTTTGTCTTGCTCTTTTTCAAATGTAATTTCTCTTGGATGGATAGCATGTGCTTGAGATCCATGCTAAACTAGTGATTGTAGTATTTGCTGCTGACCACAGCTGGGAATGCCCCCAGAAATTTTTCACGTGGTATGCACTGTCATTTCCTGTGGAGCTACCCTTGCTCCAGCCACTGGCCCCACTGCCTCCTCACTGAGTCAGTGCCATGCTCAGACCTAACCTTCAAGCCCAGTATAAGAGGGGACATGGATTGCTGGAAACAGAGTGAGATCAGGCAAGCGGGTTAGACAGACACATCTCAGGGATGGTCTAGATAATCCTTAGTCCTAGCATGAGTGCAGGGAATTGGACTACATGACCTCTTGAGGTCCCTTCCAGTCCTATGATTCTATGAATATTACCCTACCCCTAAGTTATGGTCATTTTCTGAGTATGTTTATTCATGACAGATTGCTTCTGCAAACTGCTGCATCAATCAATAAAGTGGGAGTAGGTGTGTTTCTCAAGATATTCTTCATGTGTTGTTCATTGCAAATCAATAGCAAAAAAAAAATCAGGACTGTCCATCGGACTCAGGGATTTGAGAGCCTGTATCAGATAATAAACTTCAAAAAATTTAAATGTCTATTTCTCAAATCCATTGCAACTCATTCAGAGGATCTGGAATCTCTCTCCTGCATACTGCCATGGTCTTGGCTCCATGAGGTGGCCTTTTGTCTTCACTAATCTTAAATTTCTCATTACTGAACTTTTCATTGTATTTTTTATCATATTTTATTTTTATCCTCCTTGTATTTTGTACAATAAGCGACTTTTTACCTCCATCCAGAACAGCAGCAGTACTATGCCCAGTGCCAAAAAACACATAGGTTGAAATCTACTCCTAACACTATACAAGAAACGAATACGAGCACTACTTTACTTTTCACTCCTTAGGTTCTGCTGCTCATTCATTTGTGCATTTTCAGTACCCCTAAAAGATAGAATTTCCATGATTGATATACCTTAATGTTTGATTATATATATACTGTTTCGTCTTATATATTTTAACTGGGATACATTTCCTCCTTTCATGCTGAGTTCCGTCCACAGACATTCTTGTTTTTTTCCATTTTCTGCTAATGCTGGTGCTGTCTCTGAAGTTATCATTAGTCCTTATCAGGTTCCTCAGATTTCTTGGCAGTAAATTTTTCTAATGCATACTGCATGCTGAAAAACCTTTAGTTGATTAGTGATCACATCAACCTGAATACTCAAGTAGGTATTTAATTTATGCTTATATCTGTTTAATGAGGCCTTTTGAATGCTCCCATTAAACTGGCTTCAAGCTTCTTCTTGAGCGATTTCATTTTTTCACCATAGTTTTCCACTTTTACTTGTTAGAATATTCTACCATGGAATTCCATCCATTGTTAAAATGTTCTAGATGGCTTGCCAAGACCTCTTGATAAGTCTATGGTTACATTACCCTAAGGTACTTGTTGGTTATTGCCTAATTGTTTTTACACCCTTCTGCTGACATGGTCTATTTTTTAAAGCTAGTGTATTCTTTCTTGGCTTTCTATGCATCTCTACTTAGATCATTTGTTTAAGTCTATCAAAGACAGTGTAGCTTTCCAATAACTTTTTCAGCACTTGCAAAGGAACATCATTCATTACACATAATAGCAACCTTTCAGCCACTCAAAAGCAACATATTTAATCAACAAAAACGTGAATCCAAACAGAGTGATTTTACAGTGTAGAATTTTGGTACAAGGATAACACTAATCTACTCATAAACCAATTTTTATTACATTTTAGTGGAAAAAAGACAATTTCCATTAGCTTATATATTACATAGCACAAGCTTTTACCTACAAATGGTTTTATCAGGAAGGTTAAATAGATATTACAATAAATGCAGAGCCTATATACTGTACATTTACACCACATATAAGTTACAGGCATATATAATTTAAGTAGAATGGCATTTTGTTTTAAATAGTGTTATTTGTATTGAAGTTCTCCCAAACTGCTAACAAGAATGAGTTGAAGAGGTAGCATAGTGCCTCTGCAGGCACAGAAATCAACTATTATACACAACTATCAACTATTGTGAACAATACCTAAAAGCATTATAACATGTTTTACTGCAAGACAGAAAGGACACATGAGAACAAAACTAAGATTACATCCTATTCTTTTTAAAGAGTGTCATGGGATCTTTGAGTTTCACTCCCTATCAACAAATGCAAGGATCACACATAGATGATGCAACAATCAAGTATTCAGGTTTAAAACAAAGAATATGCAAGGATTGTGCCTAGTGAAGTGCAGTTCCTTGCACTTTCCAATGACCTTTGGATCCATGCTCCATTAAGACTGCATGTGTCAGCTGATGGATCACACCCAACTTAATACTGTTGTATAGTGCCACTTCTGAGCACAAGCCCAGGTTTTGGAGTGGAATGTAAATGTGCCAGATGTACTTTGATAACCATAATCCTGTATACTCTCTCACACACACACAAACACACACAGAGAGTATGTATACACCTCAGTTAGACATCTGTGGCTGGCCTGTGCCTGCTCACTCAGGCTGTTGGGGCTCCAGCTAAGGGGCTGTTTAATTGTGGTGTAGACATTTGGGCTTGGTCTGGAGCCCAGGCTCTCGGACCCTCCCATCTTGCAGGGTCCTAGACCCTGGGCTCCAGCCCAAGCCCGGCATCTACACCATAATTAAACAGCCTCTTAGCCCAAGTCAGCTGGCATGGGCCAGCTGTGGGTGTCTAATTGCAGTGTCGACATATGTATAGAGTACTCTCTGTGCGTGGATACAAATTTCATAAATGAAATAAAATACAAATCAAAGTCTTAATAGTTGTTTTTAGCCTTCTGTTGTATCAATAACTCATGATTGGGGGTTTACATAAGCTACACAAATGTTCATTTGCAAAAAAAAGATAGTTAAATCTCACCAACCCTGAGAAATGCTAGTCATTCCAATTTTATTGATAATTTAACTGAGACGTTAAAAGACTTTCATTACTCAAGTCACACAACAAGTCAGTGAACAGAACCAAGGTTGACTTGCTCCTACTCTCCTTCTTTAACTACAAAAGGTATTTGCTAGAAGTTGCAACATGGGATGGCAGCAGAATTGTACTTTCTAATCTAACTTTAATTATACTTAGAATTTATTTTATATGTTAATCTGTTAATTATGATAGGTATGTGTTTTCTCTTGTGCCAACTTCTTTATTCTGACCATTATTTTCAGCACCTCAGCTCACTTTGGGTTTTGTACTAATAAATCAGACATCATCATTTAGGGTTATGCATTTAAAACGATAACTGTCTAAGCAAGTACATGCATTGAATACTGTCTGACATATGGAATGCATTTAAAGTCACTGGAGATATTAATGATGGTGTAAATGAAGTGTCAAGCCTAAAACTGGTAAAAAGATATAATTTGCACTTATTTGGCATTTAGGGTGAAAGGGGAATTATCCAGAAATGTGGCTAATACAAGAGTGTAAAGTTAAATGAGTGGAGAGGGCTGCTTTCTCTGAGACCTCCCCCCAGTTAGTTTCTTGTCCTGCTTACATACCAAGCAGATGAATTTGTAGAAGGGGGAGAGAGTAAGATATACTTGTTTATCCTCACAACTGAATTCCAAATAACTGCAGGTTACATTTTTCTACCACTGTTTGTGGTCATCATTAAAGAGTCAGCATTTGCCAATAGGTTCCATGTACTGGTATTTAAAATGACAATAGATTTTTCTTCTCCACTTAGAATTAATTGGCCACATCTGTGTAACTGTGTGGTAACAGTTGACATATATTGAGTTTTTCATAGCTTAACTGTGCACCAGTTTAAGCTTGCGGTATAATGTATACGACTGCTTGAGTTCCAGCTGAATTCAGCCCAGAGACTTCCATGGGAACTACATTGTTTACATAAGGTTTAAACTTGTCTCAATGCATCTGCATTAAAAATGAAACTTTTTCCGTGACACATGGCTAAAAGGAATAAGCTTAAATAATCTTCTCAATGAAAAAGTAGCTATTAAATAAATCACCAGTGCATTACTTAGTTCAGGCCCTGGGTTTTACACACACATCTTGTATATCATTTTGAAAACATATAGTGGTATTTCTAGTTACTATCAGATAAAGATGTCACATAATAAAAATATATTTATTTTTAAATCAATTCACTGACTTTAATCATAGGATGACTGTGTTAAATGGCTACATAAAAACTGCAGAAGGACACGATTTGCTCTTATGGCACTTGTGCAAGGGGAAAAATAATCAAAAAGAAGAATCTGGTGTCATTTATACAGTATCAGCTGAAACTATTAATGCTCATAGTAAAAACAAAACAGATACTTTTTACAGAGTCAAAGCAAATTCAGAGATTCACTGTGGTCTGTTTTGCCTCTTCAGTCCACCTTAACAGATGAAGCATAAGTTGTCTAAATTAGATGACTTTGGATGAGCTTTTTTTGTTTTGTTTTGCTCATTTTCATAGATTAAGATTACATTATTGCTGTAGTAAAACTTCCTTTGAGTTATTTACTATTTGGAGGAAAGAACAGTCAGTGAGGCTCAAGTATTCTGTTAGCAGTCTGACAAATATATTGTATGGAAACTAATGTGATTAGCCTTTTAATGGCCAATTATATTCTACAAAAATGAAATCTGCAAAGTTAGCATTCACTTTTACAGGATTATCCCAGCAAACAATTTTTGGTCATTAATTCAGCTCCCTCTCTGTCCCTTACAGGAACACTAGCTATCTTGGCACTGGCACTGGAAATGCATCAGAATGTGTTAACTAAAATATTTTAACTAATATGATATTAAACATGAATTAGCACTTAGTGTGGACAAGGACAAATCATGTTTAAAAACATATTACCTGGCTGTGATTCACATGTTTTCTATCAGGATCCGTTTTCCCCAGTGTGAACAAGCAGTGGTGTTGGAACAATTTTTATAGTGGGGGTGCTGAAAGTCACTGAACAAAATTGTAAATCCTGTATATAATGGAAACCACGTTAAACCAAGAGGTGCTGCCATAAACCCAACACTCCTAGCTCCAGCATCCCTGTGAACAAGATCATAGATTTTCCCCTTGTGATCTTTTGAAGCTTTTTTACCTCCCAGATGGTATATATAAACTTCAAGCTAGGGGTGTGATTATCAGCTTGAGAAAGCACACACAATTTAGTGCTGACTGTGTTGGCATGCTAAACAGAATGCAACCACAGCAGTGTAAGCCATGGGATGGGCTGGCAGCCTCAGATACATGCCTACGGTCTCAAATAGGTAGGTCATCATGGAACCTAACCCATTCTACAGCTGGCATTGCCCCAGCTACATTCTATGTTTAGCACGCTCGTTCAATGACAGCTAGTGCAAGTATATCTACTCGAGCTGGGAGTACTTTCTTATAG
This sequence comes from Dermochelys coriacea, assembly GCF_009764565.3. Lineage (NCBI taxonomy): Eukaryota > Metazoa > Chordata > Testudines > Dermochelyidae > Dermochelys > Dermochelys coriacea. The sequence goes on along the minus strand of NC_050069.1, from coordinate 140,311,517 downwards.
GAGGAAGGATAGACCTGTAGTTGAAACACTGTACTACAAAATCTGGTTCAGCTACAGACATTCCTTAATGAATTTGCCAAGTAATTTTAACTCTCTGGACTTCCATTTACCCATCTGTAAAAGGGAACTATGTTTGGCTGAAACAACATCTTTTCAGCTTCAGGAGCATCCTGCATCTAACGCAAATACTTTAAAGATATGAACATCATTGGGGGTCCACATAGTCAGCAATTCAATGGATCCAGAATTAGCAGTAGGATCTGCCCTTTTTGCAAAACCATACTCCAAAATCTAAGCTTTCTTTTTAAAAAAAAAATCTTTAGCCTTTATGGTTGAAATTCCTTCCAAAGGAAACAAAATGCAGACTGATGCAGTAATGTTTGATTCTATAAACAGACATCCTGAATCAAAAACACTAACCTGCCCAGTTTATTAAACTGGTGCTAACCCAGGACAACTACTTTCCACTGTACCAATGGAACTATCAATTTGATGCATGTGACTTGTTTGTATGGGTGACTCAGCAACTGGCCAACAACTACAAAGCTTGCTCCTGGTAGAGATAAGATGTATCAGATGTTTGTGTTTAGAATCATAGAATCATAGAATATCAGGGTTGGAAGGGACCTCAGGAGGTCATCTAGTCCAAACCCCTGCTCAAAGCAGGACCAATCCCCAACTAAATCATCCCAGCCAAGGTTTTGTCAAGCCTGACCTTCAAAACTTCAAACAAAGGAGATTCCACCACCTCCCTAGGTAACCCATTCCAGTACTTCACCACCCTCTTAGTGAAAAAGTTTTTCCTAATATCCAACTTAAACCTCCCCCACTGCAACTTGAGACCATTACTCCTTGTTCTGTCATCTGCTACCACTGAGAACCGTCTTGATCCATCCTCTTTGGAACCCCCTTTTAGGTACTTGAAAGCAGCTATCAAATCCCTGCTCATTCTTCTCTTCTGCAGACTAAACAATCCCAGTTCCCTCAGCTTCTCCTCATAAGTCACGTGTTCCAGTCCCCTAATCAATTTTGTTGCCCTCTGCTGGATGTTTTCCAATTTTTCCACATCCTTCTTGTAGTGTGGGGCCCAAAACTGGACACTGTACTGCAGATGAGGCCTCACCAATGTGGAATAGAGGGGAATGATCACCTCCCTCCATCTGCTGGCAATGCCCCTACTTATACAGCCCAAAATGCTGTTAGCCTTCTTGGCAATAAGGGCACACTGTTGACTCATATCCAGCTTCTTGCCCACTGTAACCCCTAGGTCCTTTTCTGCAGAACTTCTGCCTAGCCGCTCAGTCCCTAGTCTGTAGTGGTGCATGGGATTCTTCCATCCTAAGTGCACTCTGCCCTTGTCTTTGTTGAACCTCATCAGATTTCTTTTGGCCCAATCCTCTAATTTGTCTAGGTCCCTCTGTATCCTATCCCTACCATCCAGCATATCTACCACTCCTCCCTGTTTAGTGTCATCTGAAAACTTGCTGAGAGTGCAATCCATGCCATCCTCCAGATCATTAATGAAGATACTGAACAAAACCAGCCCCAGGACCAAACCTTGGTCATTCTGCTTAATACCGGCTGCCAACTAGACATGGAGCCATTGATCACTACCCGTTGAGCCCGATGATCTAGCCAGCTTTCTATCCACCTTATAGTCCATTCATCCAACCCATACTTCTTTAACTTGCTGGCAAGAATACTTTGGGAGACTGTATCAAAAGCTTTGCTAAAGTCAAGGAATAACATGTCCACTGCTTTCTCCTCATCCATAGAGCCAGTTATCTCATCACAGAAGGCAATTAGATTAGTCAGGCATGACTTGCCCTTGATGAATCCATGCTGACTCTTCCCGATCACTTTCCTCTCCTCTAAGTGCTTCAGAATTGATTCCTCGAGGAACTGCTCCATGATTTTTCCAGGGATTGAAGTGAGGCTGACTGGCCTGTAGTTCCCCAGATCCTCTTCCTTCCCTTTTTTAAAGATGGGCACTACATTAGCCTTTCTCCAGTCGTCCGGGACCTCCCCCAATCGCCATGAGTTTTCAAAGATAATGGCCAATGGGCTCTACAATCACATCCGCCAACTCCTTTAGCACTCTCGGATGGAGCACGTCCAGCCCCACGGACTTTTGCTCGTCCATCTTTTCTAAATAGTCCCGAACCACTTCTTTCTCCACAGAGGGCTGGTTGCCTCCTCCCCATGCTTTGCTGCCCAGTGCAGTAGTCTGGGAGCTGACTTTGTTCACGAAGACAGAGGCAAAAAAAGCATTGAGTACATTAGCTTTTTCCACATTCTCTATCACTAGGTTGCCTCCTTCATTCAGTAAGGGGCCCACACTTTCCTTGACTTTTTTCGTGTTGCTAACATACCTGAAGAAACCCTTCTTGTTACTCTGAACATCTCTTGCTAGCTGCAAACATCTCTTGCTAGTTCCAGTTTAAAACCACTTGTTTGAACTAGTTCCAGTCATAAAACCAAAAGCCAAGTGCTGATTGTTTTGTGCATGAAAATAAAGGTACAGAGGTTCTTTGCCATGTTTACTTTTATAATTTTAGAGGAACTCACACACCATGGCAGAGGGGACAGCATAAGTGCCAAGAGATAGGCAAATGAGAGAGACAAGGTGGATAAGGTAATGTATTTTTATTGGACCAACTTCTCTTGGCAGAAAAGACAAAGCTTTTGAGCTTCATAGACCAATTCTTCAGGTCTGGAAAAGGTAACCAGAGTTACCTTTAGTTACAGCTAAATACATGGCACACAGCTATACTAGCTTGGTATCCTTATATCTTACTTTACAATGCACACAGGTACATTATGTGATTACAAAACATTTCCCCTGAAAGTTAAGATTCTGTTCAAGCTAAGAACAATATACATTATTTAATGTTTTATATTAGCTAACTCTTCTGACATCAGGGCATGTGTACTTTTTTAAAAAAATAGAGTTGTCTGCTTCTGATTTCCATAAATCCTCCAAAAATATTGTGGCTTCTCAAATATGGAAGTAAATCTATGGAGGAAAACAAAACCCTCAAAAGTTCAGGAACTTTATGCTATTTGCCAGATAGACTTAATCAGTCTTTATCATCAGCTTGAATGTGCAATGAAGACTTAGACTTTAAGCAAATGCTCCAAACAGATGGGAAACACATAACATACCAGGCTTGAATTCATAGGTTTTTAAATAAAAGGTAATAATCAGTAGCCAACCCTCAAAATATAATTGTGATTCTCCTAGACTGTTTTTGGTTATGTTGCTGGACAATTCAATAGACTAGGCCAATTATTTGATAATATTTCATAATATTATATCTAGGGTTGTCAAGTGATTAAAAAAAGTAATTGTGATTCATCGCATAACTAAAAAAATTGTGATTAATCGTGCTGTTAAGCAATAATAGAATACCATTTGTTGAAATATTTTGGATGTTTTCTACATTTTCAAATATATTGAGTTCAATACAACACAGAATAAAAAGTGCACAGTGCTCAGTTTATATTTATTTTTTATTATAAATATTTGTACTGTAAAGAACCCAAAAGAAATAATATTTTTCAATTTCCCCGTTGCAAGTACTGTAGTACAATCTCTTTATCATGAAAGTTGAATTTAAAAATGTAGAATTATGTAAAAAACAACAACCCTGCATTCAAAAATAAACCAATGTAAAACTTTAGAGCCGCTCTCGGTCGCCCACGCTGACCGTCGGGAGCTCCTCCCAAAGCACTCTGCAAGAGTTAGGATCGGTCGGATCCCGGGAGAATAGGCTTGCGTAGAAGGCTCTCGCCCTCCCGCACATCTCCACCGGATCCGTGAGGGGGTTGCCATCTTCTGCCAGTAGGCAGATGATATGTTTCTTAGCCCCCCTCTTTTTCTCCAGGGCGTAGAAGAAGCGGGAGCCGCAATCCATCTCCCGAAGGAGATGGATGCGAGATCGAATAAAGGCACCCCGGGTCCGATGGTCCTCGAGGGTCCGGAGGTCCTCCCGCTTCTCCCGGCACGCTCCGCAGAGGGGTGGATCCTCGGGGTTGGCGGCCAGACGCCTCTCCAACTCTAAGACCTCCCGTTCCAACTGCTCTATCGCCGCATCCCTCCGTCGGCTGGCGCCCCGGGTGTAGTCACAGAAGAAGAGCCAGGTGCGCACCTTCCCTAGGTCCCACCACGGCCGCGCCGAGGGAAAGGCACGCCGCTGTCCTCGCCAGGTCAGCCAGAATTCCCGGAAGGACGCAACGAAGCCCGCATTCTCCAGCAAGCTGTTCTTAAAATGCCAATAGGGCGGCCCTGGCCTCTCCGCGCAGAGGGAGGCTGTCATGGTGGCTATATGATGGTCAGAAAATGGGACCGGCCGGATGCTGGAGGAGTGGGCTCGTGAAAGATGAAAGAGTGATAAATAAATGCGGTCCAACCGGGAGTGGCGCGACCGATGGGCCTCCACCCGGACAAAGGTGAACGTGGAAGTGTCATCCGGGTGGTGGTCGCGCCAGACGTCCACCAGGGAGTGGTGTTCGACTATCTCCTGGAGGACGGCGATGGCGGCCGGGCTCTGTTCGGTCCCCGAGCGGTCCCACTCCTCAAGGGTGATGTTAAAGTCCCCTCCCAGGACCAGGCACTCCTGAAGATCCAAGGTGCCGAGGAAGGCGGATGCCTGCTGATAGAATTGCAGCCACTCCGGGCTCGCTGCTGGGGCATAGATGTTGACGAGGTTGACTACGAGCCCCTCCATGCGGACCCGGATGTGCAACAGGCGACCCGGCACAACCTCGGTGACCCCCAGCACCTCGGGCCGTAGGTCGGGGGAGAACAGGGTCGCCACTCCACCCGTACGAACTGTGAGGTGGCTAAAGTAGACCCTGTCTCCCCAATCCAGCCGCCAGCTGTCTTCGGCGGTCGGATCCGTATGGGTCTCCTGCAGGAAAACCACAGAGTACCTCACCTCTCGAAGGAAGGAGTGCACCTGAGACCTGCGGAGACCCATCCTACAGCCACGGGTGTTCAATGTTGCGATGGTAAAGGGTGCCATGAGGAGGGCTGGGGGGGATCCTCGCCGGCAGGGACGCTCGCGGTCCCGACGGGCCGCACAGCAGTCCGTGACCCACCCCGTAAGTGAGTAAGGAGTCACGGAAGTGGCGGACCCGCTGGTAGGCCGCGGTGCCCTGCCTCCCGGTCCTTTTCCCCTCCCCAATGAGGGCCCTTGCGGCCAGGAGGATATGATTAAAGTCCCCCCATCGCTGGAGGGCAAGCTGGACTTTGTTGCGGGAGCCACGGACGTCTTCTAGAAACTCCTGCAACTCCTCTCGCAGCACATGGGGGACTGGGGTTATGGTCTGGTTACTCCCCGTCGGGGCCCTTCATACAGCCCTGTGGCCCACCGAGACGGGCAGACAGGGTGCGGACCCCCGACAGGGCTCCTGATGGGTTGACCTGAATGCTGGGGCGATAGGGGGTGGTGGAGGGAGGATAGCAGCCCCTGGTGGGTCGGGACGGATAAACACAAAGGCCACTCCCTGGGAGTCATCTGTTGGAAAGGGGAAGGAGACAGTCCCAGGGGTGGCAATAATATCTCGGGAGGTGGGTGGGATAAGGACACAGGCAGGGGTAGAGGTGAGAGTCTGGGTTGGGAGAGGGCTCTAACTGATGCCGGGCACAAGCTCTCTGGTGGATTTGGCAGCCATGGCATCAGGAGGTGGACTTTCTTCTGTAGGGTCCTCTCCCGGGAAGGATGTCGAATGCTCCTCACCAGCAAGGGATGCCCCTGGTGGCTCAGGTTCCAGCCGCATGGCACTGGACATCGACTCAACTGGCTCGGCGGCTCTCAGCGGGGTGCCCTCTGCAGCCCGGTTGATGGAGGAGTCCAGGGGCTCCTCGGAGGTGGGAGCAGAAGCAACGGTTAGGGGGAGGGAACATGGGGAAAGGGGGGCTGGAATGAAGTCACCCAGATTGAGGCCCGCTGTCATAGGATCGTCCTCCCCCTAGGTGACCGGGGTCAGACCCAGGGCCTCAATCTCCTCATATATATACGGGAAATTGTTTTCCGCTACCCCGGGATTCTCCTTGCCGGCACCTGATGCGACGGTTGTTTCGGGGCACACTGGGGTTTCAGATGGTGTCTCGGGGGTCTTGGAGGGGAGGGACTCCAGTGGAGGGGAGATAGCACCTTCCAGTGCTGCCACGTCTTCCCCAGCCGGCTCTGGTGGATGGAACACACCCGTGGGTAGAACGGAAGGCTCGGCATCAGTGCCCCCCTTCCTGGTCTTCCGAGGGGCCTCCGCGTCAGATGGGAGGAGCGGAGCTCGAGCCTTCCGCTTGCCCCGCTTCCCCTGGACTAGGGCCCAGCCCTCCATGGCATCATCCGGGGGCTGGCTAGCAGGGGTTGTGTCAGGGGGCAGAGGCGATGGCTCAGGGACTCGAGGGGGTAACTGTGGGGCAGCACAAGGGAGGGAAGATTCCCCTTGGGGCGGGCCCTCTCCCATGCTTGGCGGTGTCCCTGCCGCACCCTCCTCCACAGGTCCCGCCAGATTGCAAACAGCGGGGGTGGGGTTCTCCCGCTCGTCTGGGCATAGTTGTGGAGGTGCCCCTTGGGCCTGAGCGGGAGCAATGGTGGACTGGGAAGGGGGAGGGGTTATTTCGGGTGCCGGGCAGCCAGGGGTATCGGCGATGACGGGGCCGGTGTCCTGCCGAGGCTCAGGGGTCCTGGATGCCCCTCCTTCCCGGGCCAGGGGGCAGTCCCTCGGGACGTGCCCCATCGCCCGGCAGAGGTAGCACCGGGCCTCCCCCGTGGAGTAATGCACCCGGTAACGGGCCCCCTGGTAGGGGATTAGGAAGGACCCCTCCAGTGCCTCTCTGTTACGCGCTGCCGGCGGCAGTTGAAGCTGCACTTGCCGGCGGAACAAGAGGACGTGACGTAGGGCGGGGTCTTTGCAGACCAACGGGAGGGGGCTGATGACAGAGATGGGCTTCCCCAAGGTAGAAAGGGTGGGTAACAGGGCAGCATTAGGGAGAAAGGGAGGGACGGAGGTCAGGACCAGGCGGACGCCCAGGTCCTCTAGCGGCTTTAGGGGGACAAAAACGCCCCCTACCGCCAGGCCCTTCTCCACCGCCTCCTGGGCGGCAGCCTCCGATGTTAAGAATAAGACGACCTTGCCATGCATTTTGGAGGCCGCCACAATGGCCGTGGGCCCCACCACCTTCGCCAACGCCCACACATAGGTCTCCATGTGGGGCAAGGCGGGCACCAGGAGGCAACGAACGCCATGCTTCCTGGTCATGGTGGTAAAGGGGCCCCGGCCGCTATAGATGGTAGCGGAGGTGGTGGGCTGGAGAAATGACGTAGCAGCAGGCGGGGGGGCTGCCGCCACCTGGGCGTATGCTCTGGGGGCCGTGGGAGGGACACCTGCAGAGCTGGTGGAGTGAACAGAGGGGAGGGGCGCCCCAGCTGGAGATGGGGCCAGAGCATTGGGGGCAGCCCCTGCCATGGAAGGCCTGGTCTTTTTAGCGGGGCCCTTCCCCTTCTTCTTACCCTGGTCCTTTCCGCCAGCTGGGGGGACTCCCCCCGAATCTGAGGGGGTGAGAAACGTGGCAGCAGTGGAGGTCACCCCAGTGCCCGTCGCTGCTGGTGCCCCAGCGGGGGCGATGGCAGATGGTTTGGCGGCGGAGGTAGAGGATTGTGGGGGTGACAGAGGGGCAGGTAGGGGAGGGGTAACTGGGGCTGTTGGAGGAGCCCCACCCGTCTCATCCTCCTCCATCATGATCAGGGAGGGAAGGAGAGACACCAGAAGGAGGAGGGGAAAGGGGAAACAGGTCGACCACTCCTCCGCGCTAGGCTGCAGGCAGGGGAGGAGGGCGCCAAAATGGATGGGCTGGACGGGGAGCAATCGGGTTAGGGGTCAGTCACCGACACAAGGTGGAATTCCGGCTGCTCTTGGTGCACTAGGGGAGGGGGGGTACAACAACATTGGGGGTGCAGTGAAGAGGGTTGTAAACGAAATGGGGAATTGCACAAGCGCATGGGAAGGGGGCATGGGCACACAGAGTGAGGGGCTAAGCGGTCTGGAGTTAGGGCAGGGAAACCAAGGGGCTAGCTTCAGAGGCTGGGGCAGGGCAAACAAACAAAGGCTGCAGAAGGAAATGGGCGGGGCAGGCAAACAAACTGAAGCTAGTACGGGGGGCTGGGACAAAAGGGGGGCAAAGCTACAAGTGGCAAATGGGGCAGGTAGTAAAGGGCAAGCTGGGGGGTAGACAGTCCGGGGGGGGCACGTGGACCCACGTGCGCTTGCACAAGTCTTTTTAAGCTGGCTGCTGCTTCTGGCCCAAAAGGTATAAATAGGGCGTGGCAAGCCAAGGACTCAGCTGAGTCCAGAGGCAGGAGCTGAGGCAGATGGTATACAGCCAGTGGGGGTGGTGGAGGGGGCAGTGGTGGTGGTAGTAGTGGTGGGGGTTGGTGGGACACACAGATGGATTTGGGGGCAGCTCCACACCACAACCCCTGTGTCCCTGGCAACACAGTCAAGACTCCCACCACAAGAGCACAGTTTGAAAATTACTCAGTCTTAGGGCCCCCTCCACGGTGGTCTGCAGAGTCTCTAGGTGTTCCCCACTGGTAGATGATCCTCTTCTTCTCCTCCTCGGGCTTCAGCAGCTCCAGGCAGCGGCCTCTGCAGCAGCAGCAGCTCCAGGGACTCCAGGTGGTAGTCCAGGCAGGCAGAAAGGACCCCTCTCAGGTGGTGATGGTGGTGGTGTCCACAACAGCAGTGGCTGGGGTCCCTCACTCCTCCTCTCTGGGGAGTGGGCTAGCAGCCCCCCCCCGGGGCTGCAGTTGCAACAGTGGCAGCCCCCAGAGTGGGAGGGTCCAGCAACCAGATAGCAGAGAACAGGGGTGGTGGGTGTCTGGCCTAGCCAGGGGAGCAGCTGGAGCATCAGGGAGAGCTCAGGACCCAGCAGCAGTAGTAGCTTCCCACCTCCCTCCAAGCTAGAAGACTATGGGAGAGCAGTCTTATTGGAATCCGGGAAGTGGGCGGGCGAAGCCCGTCCTCTGCTAAAGGATCCCCCCCAGCCTAAAAGGGGGATCCACAGGACCTAGATGCCCAAAAAATTCTGGGGGACAACTAATAAAATAACAGGGATAGGAGTGCAGTCAAAGGGTCAAACGAAGGGAAACGGACGAGGACACTGAGCAGAGAACCCCGGACAGTGCCCACTGCTCCTCAAAGGCGTCAAGGGAGTCAGAGGACGTCGTCCAGAGGAACTCTGCCCGGATACGTGAATGGACCGAGGATCGGAAATAGGCCCCACAGTCACAGGAGACTCCATCGGCCAACCTCCTCACTCTGGTTTTGTAGATGGCCATTTTAGCTAGGGCCAGGAGGAGGTTGACCAGGAGATCCCGAGACTTTGTGGGGCCACGGATAGGGAGTGCATAAATGAGAAGGTGAGGGGAGAAGTGCAACCAAAACCATAATAAAATATTGGTGAGGAGCCGGAATAGGGGCTGCAGCCTGGCACACTCCAGGTAGACAAGTGCCAGGGTATCCCTCACGCCACAAAAGGGGCAGGTGTCTGGAATTGAAGTGAACTGCTCCAATTACACGCCCGTGCTCACGGCTCTGTGAAGGAGCTGCCAGTCGTATCGGAGCCCTTGGAAGCGGCGCAAGAAGGCGTGCGCCAGTATGCTCCACGCCGGACTACCTGCACCATAAAGGAGCCTCTGCAGGGTCTGGAGGCGGAAGACATGGACCTGAGTAAGCAGACATTTTAGGCCCTGCCCTCCCTCCTCCAGAGGTAGATGGAGAAACCCTGCAGGGACCCAGTGCAGTCCTGATCAAAAGAACTCCAGAATCGATGTCCGGAGGTTGGTCAGGAAAGCCGTGGCCGGGACCAGGGTGTTGAGCCGGTACAGAGCATGGACAGGACTAGTTGATTAAGCACTAGCGCTCTCCCTCGAAGGGAGAGGCACCGGAGTAGTCCTGTCTATTTCCCGAGCTGCTCTATCACCCCGCCCTCTAAATTCTGCCAGTTCTCCGGCGGAGAGGGATGCGTGGCAGAAAGGTAAATGCCCAGATAGAGCAGCGGACCCGTGCTCCACCGGATGGCCTGAAGCGCAGGTGGGAGGGAGCTCGCCTGCCACCAGTCCCCTACCACCAAGCCAGAGCTCTTGACCCAGTTGACCAGAGGAGGCTGCCGAATAGATGGCCTGGCAAGCCTCCACCCACACCAAGTCACCCGGGTCCTGGACTACGAGGAGCACGTCATAAGCGTACGCGGACAGGATCAGCCGAAGCTCCGGTTCCCGCAGCACCAACCTTGTCAACCTCCTTCAGAGGAGACAGAGGAAGGGCTCGATTGCCAGAGCGTACAGCTGGCCTGAGAGGGGGCATCCCTGCCGTACTCCTCGCCTGAAGCTGACTGGTTCGGTCAGGGTCCAGTTGAGCCTTACCAGACACTCTGCGGAAGCGTACAGCACCCGGAGAAAATTCACAAACCTGGGTCTGAAGCCAAACGCCTGCAGAGTGCTCAGGAGATACCCGTGATCCACCCTGTCGAACGCCTTCTCCTGATCTAAAGACAGGAGGGCGAACGACAGACCATCCCTACACCCAAATTCCAATAGGTCCCAGACCAGATATAGGTTGTCGAAGATGCTGCGGCCCGGGACGGCGTAGGTCTGGGTGGACCACGTCCACCAGCACGGACCCTAGCCGCAGGGAGATGGCTTTTGCCACAACTTTGTAGTCCGTGCTGAGGAGCAAGACGGGACGCCAATTTCGTAAATCGCGGAGGTCCCCCTTCTTCGGCAATGAGGCGAGCACGGCTCGCTTGCACGAAAGACGGAGGACCCTGCTCTGCAAGGACTCGGCCCAGACGGTGACTAGGTCTGGGCCCAGGACGTCCCAGAACACGCGATAGAACTCCACGGTCAGCCCTTCCATGCCTGGAGACTTATTGTTGGGCATGAGACGGAGGGCTTCCGAGAACTCGGCCAGAGAGAGAGGCAGCTCTAGCTGACACACCCCCTGTGTCCCTGGCAACACAGTCAAGACCCCCACCACAAGAGCACAGTTTGAAAATTACTCAGTCTTAGGCCCCCTCCACGGTGGTCTGCAAAGTCTCTAGGTGCTCCCCCACTGGTAGATGTTCCTCTTCTTCTCCTCCTCGGGCTCCAGCAGCTCTAGGCAGCGGCCTCTGCAGCAGCAGCAGCTCCAGGAACTCCAGGTGGTGGTCCAGGCAGGCAGAAAGGACCCCTCTCAGGTGGTGGTGGTGGTGGTGGTGGTGGTATCCACAACAGCAGTGGCTGGGGTCCCTCACTCCTCCTCTCTGGGAAGTGGGCTAGCAGCCCCCTCCCGAACCCCGGGCTGCAGTTGGAGCAGTAGCAGCACCCAAGAGTGGGGGGTCCAGCAGCCAGGTAGCAGAGAATGGGGGGTGTCTGGCCCAGCCAAGGGAGCAGCTGGAGCAGCAGGGAGAGCTGAGGGCCTAGCAGCAGGAGTAGCAGCTTCCCACCTCCCTCCAAGCTAGAAGGCTATGGGAGAGCAGTGGGAGGGAGAGAGATTCGCTCCAGGCTAAACAAATCCCTGGTATCATGATAAGTGAAAGGCAGCTGTTCCCGGTCAATTAAGACACCTGGGGCCAATTAAGAACTTTTCAGAAGGCAGGGAGAAGGCTAGGTTGATTAGGACACCTGAAGCCAATCAGGGGTTGGCTGAAACTAGTTAAAAGTCTCCCAGTCAGTCAGGTGGGTGGGCATGTCAGGAGCTGTGGGAGGAAGTTGCGCTGTTGGAGAGGCTGAGTAGTACACACCATATCAGGCACAAGGAAGGAGGCCCTGAGATAAGGGTGAAGTGGAGCTTGAGGAAGTGAGGGCTGCTGTGGGGGAAGTAGCCCAGGGAATTGTACATGTCATGTTTCTAAAAGGTCAGCTACCATAGCTGATACTTTTAGGTTCCCTGGGCTGGAGCCCGGAGAAGAGGGTGGAATTGGGCTCCCCCCTACCACCTTTGCCCCCTGGTTAATCACTGAGACTGAGAGACAACAGAGACTATGTAAGGAAGGATAACTTCTCCTCACCTCCCTCACTGGCTTATGATGAAAATGGCTCAGTAGACTGTGACCATTGTCTCTAGAGAAAGAAGGATTATGTGGAGGGTCACAGTGAGCCTCTGATGCTAGCGAAATCCACCAGGAAACGCGAGTCCCACAGAGGCAAGGACAGAGCTTTGTCACAATATATTTTTGCTTTATCAAACAAAATGTTTTAATGGTTCCAAATAAAAATGTGCTGGATTTTTTCACTCTGTAGGGAAGTTCCAATTCAGAATGAAAACTAACTTCAAAATGTCAGAATTTCTCACAGAATGGAAAAATTTTTTCACCCAGGTCTAATGGTAGTGATAGAAGTTTGTCAGGACCAAGAACTTAACCTAAAATCAGTTGTGAACTAATTAGGGCTGTTGATTAATCACAGTTAACTCATGCGATTAACACAAAAAATGAATCTTGATTAAAAAAATTAATCACGTTTAATCACACTGTCAAGCAATAGAATACCAATTTAAATTTATTAAATATTTTGGATGTTTTTCTCCATTTTCAAATATATTGATTTCAATTGAACACAGAATACAAAGTGTACAGTGCTTATTTTATATTTTTATTACAAATATTTGCACTCTAAAAATGATAAAGAAAAGAAATAGTATTTTTCAAGTCACCTCATACAAGTACTGTAGTGCAATCTCTTTATCGTGAAAGTGCAACTTACAAATGTAGATTTTTTTGTTACATAACTGCACTCAAAAACAAAACAATATAAAATTTTAGAGCCTGCAAGTCCGCTCAGTCTTCCTTCTTGTTCAGCCAATCCTGAAGTCTAACAACTTTGTTCAGATTTACTGGACATAATGCTACCCTCTTCTCATTTACAGTGTCATCTGAAAGTGAGAACAGGTGTTCACATGGCACTTTTCTTGCCAGCATTGCAAGATATTTACATGCCAGATATGCGAAACATTCATATGAACCTTCATGCTCCAGCTGCCATTCCAGAAGACATGCTTTTGTGCTGATGATACTTGTAAAAAAAATGTGTTAATTACATTTATGTCTGAACTCCTTGGGGGAGAATTATATGTCTTCTGTTCTGTTTTACCCACATTCTGCCATATATTTAATGTTATGGTCATCTCAGATGATGATCCAGAACATTGTGCTTGTTTTAAGAACACTTTCATTGGAGATTTAACAAAACGCAAAGAAAGTACTAATGTGAGATTTCTAAAACTATAGCAATCGACCCAAGGTTTAAGAATCTGAAGTACCTTCCAACATCTGAGAGGGAGTAGGTGTGAAGCATGCTTTCAGAAGTCTTAAAAGAGCAACACTCTTGATACGGAAACTAAAGAACCTGAACCACCAAAAAAACACCCACTTTCTGCTGGTGGCATCTTACTCAGATGATGAAAATGAACATGTGTCGGACTGCACTGCTTTAGATCGTTATTGAGCAGAACCCTTCATCAGTGTGGACGCATGTCCTCTGGAATGGTGGTTGAAGCATGAAGGGACATAGAATCTTTAGGGCATTTGGCACATAAGTATCTTGTGACACCAGCTACAACAGTGCCATGCGAATGCCTGTCCTCACTTTTGGTTAACATTATAAATAAGAAGTGGGCAGCATTATCTCCTGCAAATGTAAACAGACTTGTTTTTCTGAGTGATTGGCTGAACAAGAAGTAGGACTGAGTAGACCTTTAGGTCTCTGGGCGGTGTCCTCTGACTCCTTTGATGCCTTTGAGGAGCAGTGGGTGCTGTCCGGGGTTCTCTGCTCAGTGTCCCCGTCCGGTTCCCTTCGTTTGATCCTTTGACCGCACTCCTATCCCTGTTATTTTATTAGTTGTCCCCCGGAATTTTTTGGGTATCTAGGTCCTGTGGATCCCCCTTTTAGGCTGGGGGGGATCCTTTAGCAGTGGATGGGCTTCGCCCGCCCACTTCCCAGATCCCAATAAGACTGCTCTCCCATAGCCTTCTAGCGTGGAGGGAGGTGGGAAGCTGCCACTCCTACTGCTAGGCCCTAAGCTCTCCCTGCTGCTCCAGCTGCTCCCCTGGCTGGGCCAGACACCCTCCATTTTCTGCTACTTGGCTGCTGGACCCCCCACTCTTGGGTGCTACTACTGCTCCAACAGCAGCCCCCGGGGGGGGGGGCTGCTAGCCCATTCCCCAGAGAGGAGGAGTGAGGGACCCCAGCCACTGCTGTTGTGGACACCACCACCATCACCACCACCTGAGAGGGGTCCTTTCTGCCTGCCTGGACCACCACCTGGAGTTCCTGGAGCTGCTGCTGCTGTGGAGTCTGCTGGCTGGAGCTGCTGAAACCCGAGGAGGAGAAGAAGAGGACCATCTACCAGTGGGGGAGCACCTGGAGACTTTGCAGACCACTGTGGAGGGGGCCTAAGACTGAGTAATTTTCAGACTGTGCTCTTGTGGTGGGGGTCTTGACTGTGTTGCCAGGGACACAGGGGTTGTGGCGTGGAGCTGCCCCCCAATCCATCTATGTGTCCCCCCAACCCCCACCACTACTACCACCACCGCTGCCCCCTCCACCACCCCCACTGGCTGTATACCATCCACCTCAGCTCCTGCCTCTGGACTCAGCTGCTTGCTTGGCTTACCACGCCCTATTTCCACCCTTTGGGCCAGAAGCAGCAGCCAGCTTAAAAAGACTTGTGCAAGCGCACGAGGGTGCACCTGCCCCCCCGAACTGTCTACCCGCCAGCTTGCCCTTTACTACCTGCCCCATTTGCCACTTGTAGCTTTGCCCTCCCTTTTGTCCCAGACTCCCTTACTAGCTTCAGTTTGTTTGCCTGCCCCGCCCATTTCCTTATGCAGCCTTTGTTTGTTTGCCCCGCCCCAGCCTCTGAAGCTAGCCCCTTGGTTTCCCTGTTCTACCCCCAGACCGCTTAGCCCCTCGCTCCGTGTGCCCATGCCCCCTCCCATGCGCTTGTGCAACTCCCCATTTTAGTTTGAACTCTCTTCACTGCACCCCCAATGTTGTTGTATCCCCCCTCCCCTAGTGCACCAAGAGGAGCCGGAATTCCACCTTGTGTCGGCGACAGAACCCTAACCCCTGATTGCCGCCCATCCAGCCCACCCCTTTTGGCGCCCTCCTCCCCTGCCTGCAGCCTAGTGGGGAGGAGTGGTTGACTTGCTTCCCCTCTCCCCTCCTCCTTCTGGTGTCCCCCCTTCCCTCGTTGCTCATGATGGTGGGGGATGAGACGGGTGGGACCCCTCCAACAGCCCGAGCTCCCCTTCCCCCGCCTACCCCTCCGTCACCCCACCCAAGCTTCTACCTCCACTGCCGAACCATCTGCCATCGCCTCCGCTGGGGCACCAGCAGCGACGGGCATTGGGGTGACCTCCACTGCTGCCACGTCTCTCCTCCCCTCGGATTTGGGGGGATCTCCCCCAGCCGGTGGGAATTCCCAGGGGAAGAAGAAGGGGAAGGGCCCCGCTAAGAAGACCAGGCCCTCCATGGCAGTGGCTGCCCCCAATGCCCCAGCCCCACCGCCAGCTGGGGCATCCCTCCCCGCTGTTCCCTCCACCATCTCTGAGGGTGTCCCTCTCCCGGCCCCCAGGTCATACGCCCAGGTGGCGGCAGCCCCCCTGCCTGCCGCTACGTCATCTCTCTTGCCCACAGCATCCACTACCATCTATAGTGGCCGGGGCCCCTTACCCACCATGACCAGGAAGCACGGCATCCGTTGCCTCCTGGTGCCCGCCTCACCCCACGTGGAGACCTACATGCGGGCGTTGGCGAGGGTGGTGGGGCCCACGGCCATTGTGGTGGCCTCCAAAATGTATGGCAAGGTCGTCTTCTTCTTAACATCGGAGGCCGCCACCCAGGAGGCGGTGGAGAAGGGCCTGGCAGTAGGGGGCGTCTTTGTCCCCTTAGAGCTGCTAGAGGACCTGGGCGTCCACCTGGTCCTGACCTCCGTCCCTCCCTTTCTCCCCAATGCCGCCCTGTTACCCACCCTTTCTACCTTGGGGAAGCCCATCTTTGTCATCAGCCCTCTCCCGTTGGACTGCAAAGACCCCGCCCTCCGTCACGTCCTCTCGTTCCGCCGGCAAGTGCAGCTTCAACTGCCGCCGACAGCGCGTGACGGAGAGGCGCTGGAGGGGTCCTTCCTAGTCCCCTACCAGAGGGCCCATTACCAGGTGCATTATTCCACGGGGGAGGCACGGTGCTACCTCTGCCGGCGATGGGGCACGTCCGGAGGGACTCCCCCTTGGCCCGGCAAGGACGGGCATCCGGGATCCCCGAGCCCCGGCAGGGCACCGGCCCCGTCATCGCCGGTGCCGCTGGCTGCCTGGCGCCTGAAACCAGCCCTCCTCCTTCCCAGTCCACCATTGCTCCTGCTCGGACCCAAGGGGCACCTCCCCAACTATGCCCAGACGAGCGGGAGAGCCCCGCCCCCGCTGTTTGCAATCTGGCGGGACCTGTGGAGGAGGGTGCGGCAGGGACACTGCCGGGCATGGGAGTGGGCCCGCCCCAATGGGAATCTTCCCTCCCTTGTGCTGCCCCACCGTTACCCCCTCGAGTCCCTGAGCCATCGCCTCTGCCCCCTGACACAACCCCTGCTAGCCAGCCCCCGGATGATGCCATGGAGGGCTGGTCCCTAGTCAAGGGGAAGCGGGGCAAGCGGAAGGCTCGAGCTCCGCTCCTCCCATGTGACGCGGAGGCCCCCCGGAAGACCAGGAAGGGGGGCACCGATGCCGAGCCTTCCGCTCTACCCACGGGTGTGTTCCACCCACCAGAGCCGGCTGGGGAAGACGTGGCAGCACTGGAAGGCTGTATCTCCCCTCCACGGGAGTCCCTCCCCTCCAAGACCCCCGAGGCACTATTTGAAACCCCAGTGTGCCCCGAAGTAACCATCGCGTCAGGTGCCGGCGGGGAGAATCCCGGGGTAGCGGAAAACAATTTCCCCTCTATATATGAGGAGATCGAGTCCCTGGGTCTGACCCCAGTCACCCAAGTGGAAGACGATCCTATGCCAGCGGGCCTCGATCTGGGCGACTTCTTTCCAGCCCCCTTTTCCCCATACTCCCTCCCCGTAACCGTTGCTTCCTCTCCCACATCCGAGGAGCCCCTGGACTCCTCCATCAACCCGGCTGCAGAGGGCACCCTGCTGAGAGCCGCCGAGACAATTGAGGCGACGGCCAGTGCCACGCGGCTGGAACCTGAGCCACCAGGGGCATCCCTCGCTGGTGAGGAGCATTCAACCTCCTTCCCGGGAGAGGGCCCTACAGAAGAAAGTCCACCTCCTGATGACGTGGCTGCCAAATCCACCAGCGAGCTTGCACCCGGCATCACTGAGAGCCCTCTCCCTGCCCAGACTCTCACCTCTGCCCCTGCCCTTATCCCGTCCACCTCCCGAGATGTTATTGCCACCCCTGGGACTGTCTCCTTCCCCTTTCCAACAGATGACTCCCAGGGAGCGGCCTTTGTGTTTGCCCGTCCCGACCCACCAGGGGCTGCTATTCTCCCTCTGCCGCCCCCTATCGCCCCAGCATTCAGGTCAACCCATCAAGAGCCCCGTCGGGGTTCCGCACCCTGTCTGCCCGTCTCGGTGGGCCACGGGGCTGTACCAAGGGCCCCGTCAGGGAGTAACCGGACCGTAACCCCAGCCGTCCATGCGCTGTGAGAGGAGTTGCGGGAGTTTCTAGAAGACATCCGTGGCTCCTGCAACAAAGTACAGCTTGCCCTCCAGTGATGGGGGGACTTTAATCAAATCAGTACACCCATCCTGAAGGAGAATTTTTTGGATATCTAGGTCCTGTGGATCCCCCTTTTAGACTGGGGGGGATCCTTTAGCAGTGGACGGGCTTCGCCCGCCCACTTCCCGGATCCCAATAAGACTTCTCTTCCATAGCCTTCTAGCTGGGAGGGAGGTGGGAAGCTGCTACTCCTGCTGCTGCTAGGCCCTAAGCTCTCCCAGCTGCTCCCCTGGCTGGGCCAGACACCCCCTGTTCTCTGCTACCTGGCTGCTGGATCCCCCCACTCTCGGGTGCTGCTACTACTCCAACTGCAGCCCGGGGGGGGGCTGCTAGTCCACTCCCCAGAGAAGAGGAGTGAGGGACCCCAGCCACTGCTGTTGTGGACACTACCACCACCTCCACCACCTGAGAAGGGTCCTTTCTGCCTGCCTGGATCACCACCTGGAGTTCCTGGAGCTGCTGCTGCTGCTTGGAGTTGCTGAAGCCTCGAGGAGGAGAAGAAGAGGACCATCTACCAGTGGGGGAGCACCTAGACACTTTGCAGAAAACCGTGGAGGCAGCCTTAAGACTGAGTAACTTTTGAACTGTGCTCTTGTAGTGGGGGTCAAGACTGTGTTTGTAGAGACACAGGGGGTGTGGCGTGGAACTGCCCCTGATTCATCTATGTGTCCCCCCCAACCCCCACCACTACTACCACCACCGCTGCCCCTTCCACCACCCCCACTGGCTGTATTCCATCTGCCTCAGCTCCTGCCTCTGGACTCAGCTACTTCCTTGGCTTGCCAAGCTCTCTTTTCACCCTTTGGGCCAGAAGCAGCAGCCAGCCTAAACAGACATTGTGCAAGCACAAGGGGTGCACGTGCCCCCCCCCGGACTGCCCACCCCTCAACTTTGCCCTTGCAACCTGCCCTATTTGCGCTTTGCAGCTTTTGCCCCCCTTATGCCCCAGCCCCTGTTAACTACCTTCAGTTTGTTTGCCTGCCACGCCCATTTCCTCCTGCAGCCTCTCTTTGTTTGCCCCGCCCCAGCCTCTGAAGCTAGCCCTTTGGTTTCCCTGCCCTACCTCCAGCCTGCTTAGCCCCTTACTTCGTGTGCCCATGCCCCCTCCCATGCGTTTGTGCAACTCCCCATTTTAGTTTCAACCCTTTTCACTGCAACCTGAATGTTGTTGTATCCCCCCCTCCCCTAGTGCACCAAGAGGAGCCAGAATTCCACGCTGTGTCGGCGACTGATCCCTAACCCCTGATTGCCCCCCATCCAGCCCACCCCTTTTGGCGCCCTCCTCCCCTGCCTGCAGGCTAGTGGGGAGGAGTGGTTGACTTGCTTCCCCTCTCCCCTCCTCCTTCTGGTGTCTCTCCTTCCCTCCCTGATCATGATGGCGGAGAATTGGACGGGTGGGGCCCCTCCAGCAGCCAGAGCTGTCCCTCCCACACCTGCCCATCCATCACCCCTCCAAGCTTCTACCTCCACTGCCGAACCATCTGCCACCACCCCCGCTGGGGCACCAGCAGCGACGGGCACTGGGGTGACCTCCACTGCTTCCACGTCTTTCCCCCCATCAGATTCGGGAGGAGTCCCCTCAGCCAGCGGGAAGAGCCAGGATAAGAAGAAGGGGAAGGGCCCCGCTAAAAAGACGAGGCCCTCCATGGCAGGGGCTGCCCCCAATGCCCCGGCCCCACCGCCGGCTGGGGCATCCCTCCCCGCTATTCCCTCCACCAGCTCTGCGGGTGTCCCTCCCCCGTCCCCCAGGGCGTACGCCGGGGTGGCAGCAGCCCCTCCACCTGCCACTACGTCATCTCTCCTGCCCACCGCCTCCACTACCATCTATAGCGGCCGGGGTCCCTTTCCCACCATGACAAGGAAGCACGGCGTCCGTTGCCTCCTGGTGCCCGCCTCGCCCCACGTGGAGACCTATGTGCGGGCGTTGGCGAGGGTGGTGGGGCCCACAGCTATTTTGGCGGCCTCCAAAATGTATGGCAAGGTAGTCTTCTTCTTAACATCGGATGCCACCACCCAGGAGGCAGTGGAGAAGGGCCTGACAGTAGGGGGCGTGTTTGTCCCCTTAGAGCCGCTAGGGGACCTGGGCATCCGCCTGGTCCTGACCTCCGTCCCTCCCTTTCTCCCCAATGCTGCCCTGTTACCTGCCCTCTCTACCTTGGGGAAGCCCATCTCTGTCATCAGCCCTCTCCCGTTGGGCTGCAAAGACCCTGCCCTCCGTCATGTCCTCTTGTTCCGCCGGCAAGTGCAGCTTCAACTTCAACAGCTTCCCTCCCCCTAACCGTTGCTTCTGTTCCCGCCTCCGAGGAGCCCCTGAACTCCTCCATCAACCCAGGTGCAGACGGCATCCTGCTGAGAGCTGCCGAGCCTGTTGAGGCGACAGCCAGTGCCACGCGGCCGGGACCAGAGCCAACAGGGGCACCCTTGTTGGTGAGGAGCATTCGACCTCCTTCCCGGGAGAGGGCCCTACAAAAGAGAGTCCACCTCCTGATGACGTGGCTGTAAAATCCACCATAGAGCTTGCACCCGGTATCACTGAGAGCCCTCTCCCCGCCCAGACTCTCGCGTCTAACCCTGCCCCGCCCCTGCTCCTGTCCCTATCCCGTCCACCTCCCGAGATGTTATTGCTGCCCTTGGGACTATCTCGTTCCCTTTTTCAATAGATGACCCCCCGGGAGCGGCCTTTGTGCTTACCCGTCCTGACTCACTAGGGGCTGCTATCCTCCCTCTGCCACCCGCTATCACCCCAGGTTCCAGGTGGACCTAGTGACGACAACCCATTAGGAGCCCCGTCGGGGGTCTGTACCCTGTCTACCCATCTCGGTGGGCCACGGGGCTGTACCAAGGGCCTGTCGGGGAGTAACCAGGAGACTATAACCCCAGCCCCCCATGTGCTGCGAGAGGAGTTGCGGGAGTTTCTAGAAGACATCCGTGGCTCTCGCAACAAAGTACAGCTTGATGTCCAGCGATGGGGGGACTTTAATCAAATCCTCCGGGCCGCAAGGGCCCTCATGGGGGAGGGTAAAAGGACCGGGAGGCAGGGCGCCATGGCCTACCAGCGGGTCCGCCTCTTCTGTGACTCCTTACTCACTTACGGGGTAGGTCACGGACTGCTGCGCGGCCCGTCGGGAGCCACGAGCATCCCTGCCGGCGAGGATCCCCCCCAGCCCTCCTCATGGCACCCTTTACCATCGAAACATTGAACACCCGTGGCTGTAGGATGGGTCTCCGCAGGTCCCAGGTGCTCTCCTTCCTTCGAGAGGGGAGGTACTCTGTGGTCTTCCTGCAGGAGACCCATACGGATCCGACCGCCGAAGGCAGCTGGTGGCTGGATTGGGGGGACGGGGTCTACGTTAGCCATCTCACATTTCGTACGGCTGGAGTGGCGACCCTGTTCTCCCCCGACCTATGGCCCGAGGTGCTGGGGGTCACTTAGGCTGTGCCGGGTCGCCTGCTGCACCTCCGGGTCCGCATGGAGGGACTCGTAGTCAACCTCATCAACATTTATGCCCCAGCAGCGAGCCTGGAGCAGCTGCAATTCTATCAGCAGGCGTCCGCCTTCCTCGGCACCTTGGATCCTCAGGAGTGCCTGGTCCTGGGAGGGGACTTTAACATCATCCTCGAGGAGCGGGACCGCTCGGGGACAGAGCAGAGCCCGGCCTCTGCCGCCGTCCTCCAGGAGATAGTCGAACACCACTCCCTGGTGGACGTCTGGTGCGACCACCACCCGGTTGACACTTCCACGTTCACCTTTGTCCGGGTGGAGGCCCATCGGTTGCGCCACTCCCGGTTGGACCGCATTTATTTATCACGCTTTCATCTTTCACAAGCCCACTCCTCCAGCATCCGGCCGGCCCCATTTTCTGACCATCATATAGCCACCGTGACAGCCTCCCTCTGCGCAGAGAGGCCGGGGCCAGCCTATTGGCATTTTAACAACAGCTTGCTGGAGGATGCGGGCTTCGTGGCATCCTTCCGGGAGTTCTGGCTGGCCTGGAGAGGGCATCGGCCTGCCTTTCCCTCGATGCGGCAGTGGTGGGACCTAGGGAAGGTGCGCGCCAAGCTCTTCTGCCGTGACTACACCCGGGGCGCCAGCCGACGGAGGGATGGGCGATAGAGCAGTTGGAACGGGAGGTCTTAGAGCTGGAGAGGCATCTGGCCGCCAGCCCCGAGGATCCACCCCTCTGCGGAGCGTGCCGGGAGAAGCGGTAGGATCTCCAGACCCTCGAGGGCCATCGGGCCCGGGGGCCTTTGTTCGATCCCGCATCCATCTCCTTCGAGAGATGGATCGCGGCTCCCGCTTCTTCTACACCCTGGAGAAAAAGAGGGGGGTTAAAAAACATGTCATCTGCCTACTGGCAGAAGATAGCAACCCCCTCACGGATCCGGTGGAGATGTGCGGGAGGGCGAGAGCCTTCTACGCAAGCCTTTTCTCTCTGGATCCGACCAATCCTAACGCTTGCAGAGTGCTATGGGAGGAGCTCCCGATGGTCAGCGTGGGCGACTGAGACCGGCTAGAGCTGCCTCTCACTCTGGCCGAGTTCTCGGAAGCCCTCCGTCGCATGCCCACCAATAAATCTCCGGGCATAGACGGGCTGATGGTGGAGTTCTACCGCGTGTTCTGGGACGTCCTGGGCCCAGACCTAGTCACCATCTGGGCCAAGTCTTTGCATAGCGGGGTCCTCCCTCTTTCGTGCAGGCGAGCCGTGCTGGCCTTATTGCCGAAGAATGGGGACCTCCGCGATTTACGAAATTGGTGTCCCGTCTCGCTCCTCAGCACGGAGTACAAAGTCATGGCAAAAGCCATCTCGCTGCGGCTAGGGTCCGTGCTGGCGGACGTGGTCCACCCAGACCAGACCTAAACCGCCCCGGGCCGCAGCATCTTCAACAACCTATATCTGGTCCGGGACCTACTGGAACTTGGGTGTAGGGATATCTGTCGTTCGCCCTCCTGTCCTTAGATCAGGAGAAGACATTCGAGAGGGTGGATCACGGGTATCTCCTGAGCACTCTGCAAGCGTTTGGCTTTGGACCCAGGTTTGTGAACTTTCTCCGGGTGCTGTACGCTTCCGCAGAGTGTTTGGTCAGGCTCAACTGGACCCTGACTGAACCGATCAGCTTCGGGTGAGGAATACGGCAGGGGTGCCCCCTCTCAGGCCAGCTATATGCTCTGGCGATCGAGCCCTTCCTCTGTCTCCTCCAAAGGAGGTTGACAGGGTTGGTGCTGCGGGAGCCTTAGCTGCGCCTGGTTCTGTCGGCATACGCTGATGACGTGCTCTTCATGGTCCAGGTCACGGGCGACTTGGCGCGGGTGGAGGCTTTCTCAGGCCATCTATTCAGCAGCCTCCTCTGCGCGGGTCAACTGGGTCAAGAGCTCTGGCTTGGTGGTAGGGGACTGGTGGCAGGCGAGCTCCCTCCCACCCGTGCTTCAGGCCATCCGGTGGAGCACGGGTCCACTGCTCTATCTCAGCATTTACCTTTCTGCTACGCATCCCTCTCCGCCGGAGAACTGGCAGAATTTAGAGGGCAGGGTGATAGAGCAGCTCCGGAAATGGACAGGACTACTCCGGTGCCTCTCCCTTCGATGGAGAGCGCTAGTGCTTAATCAACTAGTCCTGTCCATGCTCTGGTACTGGCTCAACATCCTGGTCTCAGCCCCGGGTTTCCTGGCCAAACTCCGGACATCGATTCTGGCATTCTTTTGGTCAGGACTACACTGGGTCCCTCCAGGGGTTCTTCATCTACCTCCGGAGGAGGAAGGGCAGGGCCTAAAATGTCTTCTCACTCAGGTCCATGTCTTCCGCCTCCAGGCCCTGCAGAGGCTCCTTTATGGTGCAGGTAGTCCGGCGTGGAGCATACTGGCACATGCCTTTCTGCACCGCTTCCGAGGGCTCTGATTCGACCGGCAGCTCCTTTATCTCCATCCGAGAGGTCTTCTGCGAGACCTCTCTGGGCTTCCGGTCTTCTACCAGGACCTCCTCCAGACCTGGAATCTCTTTTCAATGACCAGGTGCGTGGCGGCCACCGAGGGGGCAGATCTCCTCGCGGAGCCCCTGCTACACAACCCCCAGCTCCGTTTGCAGGTGGCGGAGTCCCACTCGGTGCGCCAGAGTTTGGTCCTGGCAGAGGTCACAAGAGTCAGAGACCTGCTGGACTATGACCGGGGAGACTGGCTGGATCCCCTGATGCTCGCTCAGCGCATAGGGCTTTCCAGACCTTGTACTCCCTGGTGCATACTTCAGGAGGTGAAGGCCGATTTGCCGCCCGCTGCTCGGGTTCATCTCGACCGGGTCCTGCACAAGGGCACGCCCCGCCCACCCCCTACTCCAGGCCCGCCAGACCTTTTAATTGGACCCCTGCCCCGTGGACCCAACCGATCTCCTCATCCCTTCACTGTAAGCCGGCTGCATGAGATGCAGTCGGTCTGCCTTCAAACCGCGCCAAGAAAACATCTCTACACGCTCATGCTCCACACCCTTCATGCCCTCACCCTCGTGTCCCACCCCGATACAAAATGGCGGGACCTCCTGCCACCTTTGGAAGGTGAGGAGCCCCGGTGGGCCAGCCTATATTCCACCTTAGTTCCAAGGCCCGCCGGGGATGTCAGTTGGCGGCTCCTTCACGGAGCCGTGAGCACAGGCTTGTACTTGGCGCGGTTCACTTCAATCCCAGACACCTGCCCCTTTGCGGCGTGAGGAGAACCCTGGCGCACATATACCTGGAGTGTGTCAGGCTGCAGCCCCTATTCCGACTCCTCACCAATATTTTATTACGTTTTTGGTTGCACTTCTCCCCTCACCTTCTCATTTACATACTCTGTATCCGTGGCCCCACAAAGTCACGGAATCTCCTGGTCAACCTCCTCCTGGCCCTAGCTAAAATGGCCATCTATAAAACCAGAGTGAGGAGGTTGGCCGATGGAGTCTCCTGTGACTGTGGGGCCTATTTCCGATCCTCGGTCCGTTCACATAACCAGGCAGAGTTCCTCTGGGCAGCGTCCTCTGATTCCCTTGATGCCTTTGAGGAGCAGTGGGTGCAGTCCATGGTTCTCTGTCAGTATCCCCGTCTGGTTCCCTTCGTTTAACCCTTTGACCACACTCCTGTCCCTGTTATTTCATTAGTTGTCCCCCGAAATTATTTGGAATCTAGGTCCTGTGGATCCCCCTTTTAGGCTGCGGGAGATCCTTTAGCAGTGGACGGGCTTCGCCCACCCACTTCCTCGGTCCCAAAAGGATACTCTTCCATAGCCATCTGGCCTTGCCCCGTCACAATATTGTTTCAATAATGTTGAATAGAATATAATACAATACAATATTAAAATATTTAATATAATATAAAAGTCTAAACAAAACATTTTACCTTATCAAAATGAAATGTTTCAACAATATCAAAATGAGAAAGTTTAAGCTATTCATATTTACTTTTTCTTCTCAAAATGGACACTTTCCTGGGAAATGCTGTCAATTTCGAAGAAACTGCATTATTTACGGGAAAACTTTTCAACCTCAAATATTTCAACCAGCTCTACATAATTTATTTTCACAGACAACGAACAAATATTTATTTTCAGTTTCAAGGTGCTATTTAAAAGAAGGAAAAGATCAAATATAATGTATGAGAGGGCGGTGTGCAAAACTCACTTGAAACAACAGCCATCTTAAAATATCTCACAGGGAGTGCTCTGCAGTCTGGCCAGGGGCCAATGCTGCTCTAAAAGGTGCAGTACAAAGAGAACAGCCTTAAAATTACACAGCTACAAAAAATATTATTCTCTGCCTAGCATAGTTCACACTACTGTATGGGCTACTGGCCAAAGTTGTGTTTATTTGTAAATCAAAGAGTTTGTGTACACATGGCAATGTTTCCATGGAGGTCCAAATTTTGCCCTCAGCTATGCACTGATATCTAAGAGAACTATGCATGTGATCAATGGCCAAGATTTGGCCTAGTGTATTTATGATGTTCTAGGGATCACTCAGACTAGTAAGGGGTTCTGTTTAGGGTGGCCACTGATGCATCCCCAGAATACCGGACATCCCTGCCCATACCTGCATCGCCCAACTCTGACATGTGTCAGCCAGCCTGCATGGGCCTGCACCTGCATGTGTCCCTCCTCTCCCCCCGCCCCCAAAAATAGGACTTTAAACCAGACAAATGGCCTCCCTTGTTCTGTCACTCCTTGCCCTGTAATCTTTGGTGCCTTAATGCTGTGCTGCTATGGCTCAGAGTCCTGATACAGGTAGCCTGCCCACAAGGCTCAGCTCTCACCTTTACTTCTACCTACCCTAGTTACTTCTTGCAGGGTGACATCAATAGCCCTTCCAGTCCCTAGTTTCCAGAAATAGTCTAGCCTGAGTTCTTAACTACCAGATACTCAGACTTTTCCACTCTGGTTTTTCGCCCCTGGAGGAATGAAGCCTGCTTTCAATTATCAGTTCACTTTGGCATACACACTTACCACAGTTTGCACAATAGAGACTTGCTTGGGTAAAAATAAACAAGTTTATTTAATAGAAAAATCACAGATTCAATGATGAAATAGTAAGGAAAAGCAAACACATGCAAATTACACAGAAATTACACATAAAGCTGCAACTTCAGGCTTTACAGTTCTATATTATATAATTTCTCCTTTCTAATACCAGCTACCTATTGCCTTTGAATAGTTTCCCTGCATGCCCCTTGTCACAGAGGGGATCCAGCATTCTCAGTCAGCCCCCTGCCTTCAAAACCATCACTAGGTTCTGATAAAAAATCTAAAACAAAAGCCTGCTTTTAAAAGACTTTCTACATTTTTTTTCTTTCTTTCCTGACATGGTGAGTCATGGTTATTCAGTATGGAGGGAATTTCCAGTTGTTTCAATGTCCTTCCATTAAGTCTAATGGTCCACCATTGTATTTTCCTGGCTAGAGAATGGATGGGTACTTGAAGCTGATGTCATATAAACAACTGGGTTGGGATATTCCCCTACCTGTCTGATTGCTTCATATCTTGTTGTGAGGTGATGCTGAAGTTGCACCACCATTCCAATTACAATTTTCTATGTCTATATACACATACATACATTCATAACTATAACCTGTGTACATATCTCCTAATGACCATCAAGTTCAGAACATTACAAGCATTCATAAAAGACCTTACTTGACATATTTTCATACAGAATAACATTCTCTACAACCAGTTGATTCAACTACTTATTCTTTGGGGTTCAATCCCCCTGTTCTCCCTTTGGAGAAGATTGCTTGTTGACAGTCAATAACCTTATGGATGTTAAAGCTGGGAAACTTTCCAAAATTACTTATAAAGCCTTGTCAATAAGTAAAATTCAGAACACATAGCTAACTATTTACATATATGGCCATCAGTTGCATACAAGCCTTACCCTTTTTTACCCAAACATCTGGTGATTTTTAACTAGAGTCAGATGAAATATTTTTCAGTTGAATACTAAATTGGTTGGGATAATTGAAGCTATTCATTAACTAGGATCCAATTTGGTGATTTTTGGCCAAATAGAAAATGAGAAAAAAATATGTTTGAAAAAGTATAAATGAACAATCTTGAAATATTATTTCAAATTGACCTTTTGCTTAGAAACTAACCATTTCATTTCTTAATGTCATTTTGAAACAATGTTTGAAATGTGTCATTTGACTCAAATTATTTTTGCATGTGTGTGTGTGAGAGAGAGTGAGTGAGAGAGAGAGCAAGAAAAAACAAAAGAATTCCAGTTTAGTGCCCAATAAAGGTCTACTATTAAAATTCCCCCATTGCAAAAGCAAGAACATTACTTTCTAGACTTTTTTGGACTTTCTAGACTTTTACTAAACTGAATCTTTTAATATTTGTTTTGATTCACTGGATTCATTTAAAAGTGGACACATCTTTTTTTTTAAATGTCAGACTCTGTTCTTAAAGTATTTTATAGATGTCAACCTGGTATTTATTTTTCCCTCTCCACATTAAAAAAATTGATTTTTCAAAAGCATTTCATAAAGTGAGCTGTGAGTCACCAAACTGAAGTAAAAATTCCTAATTTACACCAAGATGTACTGAAAGACGATAAGTACAAAACCAATGAGTCATATGTCAGCATCACAAACAGGAAACAGAAATCAATAGAGTATTAGAACTGCTAATGCTGTTACAGGATGATATATTTATATGAACAGAAACTGGTAGATAACCTGTGCAGAAAATTTTCCACACAAAGCAAATGTTAGCTTTTTGGTAAATTAGAGTGAAATGCTCCCCCTATGCAGAGGGCCAACACAAGACCATGAAACCCTTGAGCCCTATTTTCAGGATTTATGTGGAGTAAAGGTTTTGTGTTGGCTCTTCAGTTGTGGGTGAATGTCATTCATTGTGAATATGAAAATATTTTTACTTTATACAAGAAAATATTTGCGTGGCACCAGAATGACAATTCCATTACAGGCGAAAATTATGTTGCAGTGTGGTTGTGCTCTGAGAGGTGACTGGATAAATACTGCAAGAGTTCCATTTCCATTCATCCTCTCAATGACTCTATGTGTAACATGCTTACCTTACAATTAAAAATATAGTGGACTTTTCCTCCCTGATTGCCAATTCTGCAAAGTCAGCATTGGTTGCAAGGATCAATCTGGGTCATTATATACATCACCACAAGGGCAGAAAGAAGGTCTGGAAGGCCAAATAAGGCTCACATTGACACCTATGCAACACATGCAGACCAAAAAAGGCCACGATTGGCACCTTTGCTTTATTGGTATTAATGAGATTGCACAGACATAGCTGATGGGCACTTAGCAACAATTCTGCTGCCAATGCAGAAGCAGCAATAGAATCCATTGCCCTCTCTGTTAGCAATGCTCTGTTTGCACTGTAGTGCTAACAGAAGTAAAGGGTTTGTGGCAGCAGATAGGACTCTCAATAATCAAAGGTATGTATACGCAGTCCGTAGCAGCAAGCCTCCTAACTCAGGTTGACAGATTCAGGCTAGTGGGGCTCATGCTTCTGTAATGCCGACAGACCCCAGTCATTGGTGGGATCGAACCTGAGACTTAGTGCATGAGCCTCTACTGCATGACTAAAAGCCAACTGCTTGTTAACTAAGGCTGTAGAGTAGACTAATTTTCTCTTTCTCTCGAAGTGGTCTCAGTGCCACTAGATGGGACAGAACACCACACCAGAAAGTGTGTGGGTTACACTTGTGCTCTAAAAATAGCTGTGTAGCCACCACTTTGAAGTTATGGCTCAGGCTGGAGCTCATGCTCTGAATCTTAGGAAGGGGGTTGCATAGACCTATGCAAAGGGACCATAGCTGATATTTTTACAGCATCACTCTCCAGGATGGAGCCTTGACGGTTGGCACTTTGTAGGATTAATCCTGTTAAAAAGAGAGAGAAATGTTCAGGGGTGAAGAGTCTTGTATGAATTCTTATATGCCATCTCCTAGGTCTGTACTATGCTGGCCCATTGCTATGAATATGCAAGTTGTGTGTACAGTCCAACTCTTAGGGAGGAGCAAAAGAAAAGCAGACATTGTAAAGCTATAGAATCCTAGACATGTATGGCTGGAAGGAACCTCGAGAGGTCACCAAGTCCACCCCCCTCCACTGAGGTTAGATCAAGTATATCTAGACCATGCCTGGCAGGTGTGTGTCTAACTTGTTCTTAAAAACCTCCAGAAATGTGGATTCCACAACTTCTCCTGGAAACTTATTCCACAGTTTAATTACCCTTATCATTAGAAAGCTTTTCATAATCTAACCAAAATCTCCCTTGCTGTATGTTAAGCCCATTATGTCTTGTTTTATCTTCAGTGGACATGGGAAACAATTGATCACCTTCCTCTTTATAACAAGTCTTAACATATTTGAAGATGGTTATCAGGTCCTCTCACAGTCGTCTTTTCTCAACACTAAACATGCCTACTTTTTAAACTTTTCCTCATATGTCATATTTTTCAAACTTTCTGTCATTGTTGGTGCTTTCCTCTGGACTCTCTCAAATTTGTCCATATCTTTCCTAAAGTATGGCACCCAGAACTGAACACAATACCCCATGTGAAGCTCTACCAGTGCCAAGCATAACAATTACCCCACCATCTCATACATACAATATTCCTGTTAATACATCCTATAATTATATTCATCTTTTTTCACAACTACATCACATTGTTGGGTCATAAAATGTGTGATTCACTATAAACCTTCCATCCTTTCCAGTTATTCTCCACTGTGTATCTGTCAGTTTGATATTTCCTTCCTAAGTGTAGTACTTTATGCTTGTCTTTACTGAATTTCATCTTGCTGATTTTAGACCAACTCTCCAATTTATCAAGGGCATTTTGAAGTCCTATCTCATACTCCAAAGTGCTTACAACCCCTCCCAGTTAGGGATCATCTGCAAATTTTTAAAGTATATTCTCCATTCCACTACTCAAGTCATTAATGAAAATACTGAATAGTACCAGATGCAGGACAGATATCTGCGGCATCCCATTAAAAGCATCCTTCCAGTTTGACCGTGAACCATTTTTAACTAGTTTTGCAGCTACTTTATAATAATTTAATCTAGACTATATTTCCCTACTTATAGATTCATAGATAGATTCATAGATACTAAGGTCAGAAGGGACCATTCTGATCATCTAGTCCGACCTCCTGCACAGCGCAGGCCACAGAATCTCACCCACCCACTCCTATGAAAAACCTCACCCATATCTGAGCTATTGAAGTCCTTAAATCATGGTTCAAAGACTTCAAGGAGCAGAGAAGCCTCCCTCAAGTCAACCATGCCCCATGCTACAGAGGAAGGCGAAAAACCTCCAGGGCCTCTCCAATCTGCCCTGGAGGAAAATTCCTTCCCGACCCCAAATATGGCAATCAGCTAAACCCTGAGCATATGGTCAAGATTCACCAGCCAGATACCCAGGAAAGAATTTTCTATACTAACTCAGATCCCATCCATCTAATATCCCATCTCAGGGGATTTGGCCTATTTACCCTGAATATTTAAAGATCAATTACTTACCAAAATCCCATTATCCCATCATACCATCTCCTCCATAAACTTATCGAGTAGAATCTTAAAGCCAGATAGATCTTTTGCCCCCACTGCTTCCCTTGGAAGGCTATTCCAAAACTTCACTCCTCTGATGGTTAAAAACCTTCGTCTGATTTGAAGTCTAAACTTCCTGGTGGCCAGTTTATACCCATTTGTTCTTGTATCCACATTGGTGCTAAGCTTTGCTTATGATACTATCGTGTGGAACTTTGCCAAAAGTCTTACTAAAATCAAGATATATCACATCTACTGCTTCCCTCTATCGATTCAGCCAGTAACCCTGTAAAAGAAAGATATACGAAATTATTAATGACATAGGAAGGATATATAGATTGGACACTGCTGTTCACCCTCTTTCATAATTCAAGAATAAGGGGAATTCAAAGAAATTCAAAGGAAGCAAAACTTAAAACTGTTAAAAGGAAATACTTTTTTACACAATGCATAATTTGTCTGTTGAACTCATTGCCACAATATTTCATTGAAGGCATGAGCACAAATCAAAATTCAAAAATACATTGTAATTGGCATGGATAACAAGGTAATCTACAATTAATAGTAAGGAATTAAAAAAATAGAAAGGGATATATATCCTCAAGGGCACAAGCCAACCTTGAATTACTAGGAGTTAGCAAAAAACTTTCCCTGCGGACAGGTTAGTCCAGATTTTTCTTATGTCAGGTTTCCTGCATCTTCCTCTCAAGCAGCCAGTGCTGGCCACTGTCTAAGACAGGCTCCTGCAGTAGATGAGTACTCACCTGATTTAATCTCGCAAATCCTATGTTTCTCAACAGAGATGTGAAGGGAGTATGAGGAGGGGGAGATATTTTAGCACTTCTGTAGTATATAGAAATGGAGCAGTATCCCTATAAAGAGTTTGTGAGCCCTCTTAATGGCACTCACACTATTCTGTTTTAGAAGCCTCACTGTATTATTTTTGATATTTACTATACTACCCAACACATACCTCTCCTTAAAATCCAGCCACAAATGGATTAGTGGAAAGCTTTATCCAGACATTCAAACAAGCGATTCATACTAGGTCTCCACATAAACTTAGCCAATGACACAATTTTGTCCCATTTGACATTTTCAAAATAAAATGTTTTGATTTTTTGTTTTGAAATGCCTTTTCATTTTCATTTTCATCTTTGTATGATATTAAATATAATATAAAATGTTAAAAAGTCAAAATGGAACATTTTGATCATTCAATATCTTCTCCAGATTTTCTTTGAGAATTTACATATTTTTGGATTTTGTTTAGAATCAGAGCAAAATCAAATTTAAAAATCTGTAAGTTCTTTGCAAAACAGAATTTCTGTCTTCTGTACAGCCATAACTAGAATCAAGTTTGCTCAGCTCCAGTCCCATAGTCAGAGCACTCAGAACATGGACCAGAATGCTGCAATAGTTTTAATGGGATTATTCATAACTTTGAAGTTAAGCATATTCATTTAAGTCTTGACAGGATTGGGGTCTTAATGCTGTAAGAGCTAACATTGCTCTATAGATCAATAATTTGCTATGAGTGACACTCATAAAACACATTAATGGACTTCCAAAGGGTTGCAGCAGTGCCAGACTTCTTGGGAATTTTTAGACCCATAGCTTTTGGGGTTTTTTTTTAACATAAATAGAACTCAAATGGTTTTAATTATGGCTGATTTTATTTTAGTGCACAATTCAATCTGGCATTTCCTTTTCACTATAAGGAGGCTGAAACAATAAATTTAAATAGCAGCACAACTATTCTATGGGGTCCTTTTGGGTGAGAGTTGTTTTTGTGGTTTTGTTCTTAGGCCATTCAGAGATCTCTTTGGAATTTTTGCTATTTCTTAATTTTCTTTCTTCAGTGTCATGAACATATTATATGGGCTACACTTTCACTGTATAACAATTTAGTCACATACATATTATGGCTCTTCATGAGGCTCATGCAGCTAAATTACCATGAACAGCTTTGAAAATGTCCCCTTTGGGTCTGTATCATGATTAGTTTTCCCAGAGGTTAACTCTTGACTACAGAAAATAGTTGTACTGAAACACTAAAGCTCTCCTGTCTAGCAGTTACTTCAGACTTTAATGTGACCAGGAACTTGGATGCTATTCTGAATTCTGTTCTGTGTATGCACTTTTGATTATTATTCTTATTTCCCTGAGGACTCCTAATGCAAACTCTCAAGTCTTTTGTCTTTTTACTAGCTGTGAACATCATCTTCCTTGCATTTTTTTCTCCAGTTTACAATGCATCTAAAAACAATTTCTTGATGTCTACATAACCATCTTAAAATTTGTTGTTCCTCTGGGAGCTTTTCTTATGAGAGCTTTCTCAGCATATTAGTTTATACGATACCGTATACAGTGGGGGTTTGTTTGTTCTCAATATTCCTCGTGCCATCCTTCGAGAACTGGCATGGGAATTTTAACCGTTAGGGAAATGTACAATTATTGAGGCCTCTCACCTCTAATAAAATTGTGATATAGTCAGCCCTGCATTTATGCGTGACCTTTGCCTTTTCAGTCAGCTGGATACATTCATTGGCTCCATCTGTTCATGGGGAAGAGTTCATGGGTATATTTACTGTCCTACAAGTAAGTTTCAATCCCACTTTAAAAAAGTGCCACCTCTAAGAACCAAAATATTCTTATTTTTCCTTTTATTCATAGTTCATATTCATTGAAATACTTGACCTCTTTGCTTACAAGGTGCCAACTGATGGTAAACAAGGGGGGCAAGTGTTAAGGTAGATTCTGTGACATTCCGGCCACTAGAAATTGGACTGAAGCCACCACATCACTTCACATCCAGCACTTTGTAGCTAGCAGACCAACAGTTTTGTTCACTACTGATCTGGGACAGATTTAAAACTCTGACCTACAAGTGAAGAGCTTCATACATTTAGTCCACAAGGACACTAGTATCCCTACAGTGCTGCTTATGTTTGGGTCCCCAACACCCTCTTCCAATAACTGATGGCAATGTCAAAGTGCAGGAGACAGCTGGAGCTCATCAGCTCATTTTAATTGGATACTCCTAATGTCTCATTTTTATAATGAACAGAATGAGTTAGACACTTGGTCCTTCTTAAATGGTGCTTAGATGGCTACCATGGGATTCCAGCATAATCCCCAGTTTAAGGAAGGGTTCTGGGTGGGGGACATAGGCATACAGGTAAAAACTTAGAGCATCCCTGAAGCCACTCTTGGATGCACAAGGGCTGAACAAGACCCCAGCCAGCCCCAGGCTTCAAAGGTAGCATAAAGCCACCTTTCCCCTGACTCTAGTCTTTCACTACGCCCAGCTCTGCTTAGAAGATCCTGCTCCATTGTCCCATACTGGTATGAGCTTGGCTATACCATGATATCTTTAATGGTAACACAGAAGTTAGAAAGAAAGTAGTAGTTCTAGGGCTACAACAAAATTCAGCCATGACTATCAGAGCTCAGAAGATTACTGCAGTATAATAAAGTTAGTGAGAACACTTTGGAACTGATCCCAGTGAACTCCTATGCAGGTAACTAAGTCTTACTTGTTCCCCTACTGCTGAGATTCACATGGAACCTGAGATACATTCACATACATAATATTTTGATGACTGGAATCCTTAATTCCAGATTTTGTATAACTTTTTGGTATAATAGGCTTCTTTAAACATGCAGATAAGTCTCTAACTGAGCATCCAATAAATGAAAATTGGTAAGGTGATGGCAGGAACTTGCCAGAGCTCAGATGTTAGAATCTCTAGGTAGATAATCCTAGACCAGGACAATATTGGAAGAATTTCAAGACAAACACAGAAAGTAGAGAAGAGTTCTCTGAGGTTTTAGTAGGATTGTAAATAGTATGATAGGGCTAAGACATTATTTTAATCCAATCCATAATTAAGGTGCATAGTTACAACTAAGGATCAGCCTGAGTTATCTACATGGGGAACTGACTACAAGAAATTTGGGAAACTGTAAGGTACTCAAAGAAAAAAACATTTGTACACCGGCTTTACAAACACATAAAGCAACTTCATTAATAGCACTGGACTCTCCTGTCCCCCATCTCATCACTAAGTGACCATATTTTTTTACAATAAGAAGCAAAGTCGAAGTTCAAGAGTAGGATGCTGGCTATTAATAAGTGACTTCCATGAAGACCATTCAGAATAGAGCAAGCCACAAAGCTTCCAGAGACGGCCCGGGCTTTCTCTCCTCTGGAAGTAGCTGTCTTGCTAACCTCTACTGGATTGCAGAGTTACTACTCTTTAGTATTCACGGGAACAGCTTATGTAGCCAAAAAAGGATCATCAGTGAGATGCAGTTGCCGGTCTCATCCATCTGTTTTTGCTTCAGGTTGCTGGGCAATTTCTTTCTTACTGCTGTTGGGTTTTTCTCTAAGGTTTATTTACTTTCCTGTTGCTCTCTGGCTTGCCCTACTGTGCTGTAGGGCCACTGATGCTTACCTGGCATTAGACTGTACATAGCCCCATCACACAAAGATACTGAACTGAGTTTGTATTGAATGGCAGGACTCAAACTCCCTTCAGAGATCTTTTTTTATTCTCTTCTTGCATTTTATAGGCATGAATTACGCTGTGGTCAATTTCCTAGGGCTTAAATATAAAGCCTTGTCATCATTAAAAGAATAAGAAGCCATTTAAGAAACTTTAGCACACATGATAGAAAGCACCGGATAAGAAAGCTGGCAGCCACTCATTAGTGGCAATAAATGACTGGAAGAGTAACTGATAGTGTGGATTCAAATGATCTAATTGAGATTCAAATGAGAAACTCAGAAGATTGTATAACACCTAATTATTAAAATTGTAATGCACATAGTTTCCTTTCATTTTAATTTAATATTATTTTATGTCATGGCAACTAGCAATAGACCAGCCATGGAGTGAGCTGGACTGCTTATGACATAAGGATCTTTAGATTAACCCGAGGAAGTCAATGTTATGATTTTGCTGTTGACCATAAAGTTTGGCAAAAGGCTCATCTTTCAAAAACAGATATTTTTAAAATGTTGTGACAGAAAAACTTAAAGACTGAACATTCTTTGCAAAATGAGAAAAAAACCCTACAACATTTGATTGTCTCTCACAGGCACAGTTATACGAATTCATAGGTAGAACCCTGCCCTGCTGTTCCTTTCACCTTTGTAAGGTGAAGCTCAAATCAATTGCTTTCTTACAGTAAAACCACTCACATAAATCACTAGAAGATTTAAGAAAAAGATCGTACCAGTCTGGTACTTACCCAGTCCCCTCATTGTCCTCCCACCAGTATGAGGACTCTCACTCTAGATTTTCTCAAGTTGTAATCATTTCAAAAATATTCTGCTGCCAAATATGTCAGCGTCTCTCACATGATTTACTTATACTTCCTGTGACCGCACAGCTCAGACTGACACATTTGTCTGATTTAAATTTCCAACTATTCTCCAATGTTAATTAAGATATTTGGCCCAAACAGAGACGTAACTTATGCAAATACAACTCCCATGAAAGTGTCATATTCAATCATACATTATGGGATAAGTTACATGTTGAGAATAAATTGGACACAAAATAAATTATAAAGTAATGTAACTTGCACCAATTTGGACTTAATGGGTGTACAACATGAGTATCAGTTAAATGTTGAAGGGGTAGAGAAGGAAAAGCAGCTAAGAGGAAAATTCAAGATAAAGAAGACAATCCCAGCTTGCTGTCCCATTAGTCACTTCTCCTTCTACATACACCCACACTACTTTATACTCACACTAGGGTCACCAATTTTGGTTAGATGTATTCCTGAAGATTTCATCACATGCCATAATCTTTAATTAAAGATTGATCTTTAATTCCTGGAGATTCCAGGACAATCCTGGAGGGTTGGCAAATATAACTCACACTCGATGTGTAATTTATGCCACCTTATATGTCACTGAGTGTTCCCATAGCATCCATCCCGGAGAAGGGCTTTTGCACAACTCAGTAGCTGCAACTGAGTCAAACTTTTAGCTTTTAAATGAAAAGCAAGGCATCAAAAATCTGAGGCCTGTGATGTGCATGTGAAGTGGATAATACCCAGGAACCTGGAGGTAAAATAGTGTAGAATAGGTTTAGCAGAAGACTCTGATATCAGCAAAGGCAAAGGTTTGGGAGTAGAGAAGGAGTTTCCATTCCAATGATCTTGACATTTTGGAGAAATGCTTTGGATCTGATATGCACTGTGGCTGTACTACATGCAGCTTCAAAGGTACTGTACATTGTATGAATACATGTATAGCAGTGTTTACAAGATATACAGATGTATTTTTCCTCTATGTATTTAAGCATTGTGGGTAAAGATACACAATAACTTATCAAAAATACTGAAAATGAAGACTCCTTTCTGACCATCGTTTATGTTACACTGGTCTGTTTGAATATATTTTGTTTGTACAAAACAGAATTGTTCAGCATCCTCTTCTGAGATTTGTTTAATAGGCAATCTTTTCATATGGTCTATGAACTTAACATCTATTACAGTAACCAGCTTGTGGCCTCATCAGGAATTTTTTTACGCTGGTAGAGATTGGGATCAGTGGCAAAAAAAAAAAGGATTACTGTGAAAAATAGGACAATATGTTACACTTTATATTTCAATTATGGGAAAAAGTTAGTCTCCCAATATAAATTATTGTTTTATTAGCAATATTACTTGTAATACAATATGACACTTTGCATTTTCAAAATACTGTATAAACATTATCTAATTGACCTTACAACTATTTTAAGTCAATTTTTGTTGACTTTTTGATCTGCTGAAATGCTCCATTTTCAGTTTGACACAAACCAAATTATTGCTTACATTTGTAAGCAGGGTCTGAATGAGCTCGCCCCTGACAGCTAGTGATGAGCTGGTGGAAAAAGACTTCAGGTCCAGATTATATTTGCAGAAATTCACCTACTCTGCCTAGGTATTCGCAGACAGAGCTGTGTTGCCAAATAGGATCAATTTTGGCTCATGTTGGGTCACAAATCACTTTAGTGTTGAATGCAGGGGTGATGAAATATTGTTATCCTTATTATATGAGGAAAGGGCAGCAGAACTGTGCTTAGCATACCCTGATTGAGGGGATCACCCTAGGGTTACTATATTTCAGGTTGCCAAAAAGGGGACACTTCCAAGGCGGGTAGGTGGAGAGGGGAAGGAGAGCTGAGAAGAGTACAGCAGGGGGGTGTGCTGGGAGGGGCGTTTGGGGGGTGCTAGATGGGATACCTGGGCTAGTGCAGGAGGGATGTGTGTAGTGGGAGGGGTATTTGGGGGAGACCAGGGGGTACTCACTGCAGTGGGGGGCAGTGTCGCTCCCTGTCACAGTGGCAGGGCAGCTGGTGCAAGCCCAGGATTCAGTGCCAGCCATTAGTCAGTGCCTCCCTATGGGACCCCGTCCTCAGGACTAGGAGCTGGGGCCTAGATGGGCAGGATCCATCAGCTGTGGCTTCAGGGCAATAGAACAATCAGCTGCAGATGCAGGGAGGGACAAATGGGGAACCGGGCCAATCAGGGCTCTTTCTGACCTGCAACAACTGCTCTGCAAAAATCTGGGTCATTCCCTGTTATTTCAAAAATCTATCCGGACAGAAGGCAGGGGATCAAAAAAGATGCAATGTTGAGGAAAACCCGGATGTATGTGAGGGGTAGCCGGGTTAGTCTGTATCCACAAAAATAACAAGGAGTCCAGTGGCATTTTAAAGACTAACAGATTTATTTGGGCATAAGCTGTCTTGGGTAAAAAAACCCACTTCTTCAGATGCATGCATTCCATGTAGTCGAGTTGGCTTGTGATAGCATATTTTTTGGTGTTTTCCCAAACTAATCCTTGGTTTCCTTTCCCTTTTAATAAAAGTTCTTGTTTGTTTTACACAGAATCAGTAGTTGTGAGTGGGGAAGTATTGCCTCTTAGAGGTACCCAGAGGTGGTGTTAAATTTTCCCAGATTACTGGGTGGGGACTTGAGCTGGTTCTGTTTTGTATTGTTAAGAGGTATTAGTATTTCACTAAACTCAGCCCTTGTTGCTGCTGACTTCCCCTGGCAGAAGGGTCATAGATTATTCACATCTGCCAGCAAACAAAAAATCAGTTTCTCCTCCAACGCTTCTTGACATAACCCTGTGAGTGAGGTGTGCAAATATTATTTTCCCTATTTTACATCTAGCAATAGAGACAGAGAGGTTAAAGTTATTTCCCAGTTGCCACAGATTCTCCTTGTAAGTACAAGATCTAGAACTAGGGGTTACTGGATAACTGCCTTATGTTCATTCGACTTGACCATGAACACTTTGCCTGAAGGAAGTTTAAAAAATATATTTCTGTTGCATGAATTAGCATGTATAATTTCTATAGTTCCACAGTTCCTTTTTTGTTTTCTCCTGCTCTGCTGCTTCCTAAAATAGAAAGTTAAACAATTTTGTTCAAGCTTTGATGCAGAAGTGATATGAGCCATTGGCAGAGGTGCCCCTCCATGAATAGAGTTACATTTCTGTCTGCAATATTCTGCGTGTGGGGTGGGGGAAACAATAGCTGGGACTTGGTAGATGTTCTAGGGGCAGCCACCTAACAACCTGCAAGTATTTAAATTGGATTCAGCTTAGGTCCTGGACTTGGAGCACCTGGCCTCATCAAGAAAAAAAAAATCCTTCTCAACTGTAATATTAAGGATTTAGTAAAAAATAATCCCTTCCCCAAACGGCTTGGTTGCAGATATACAGTGTTATTAGTTAGATCCTAGAAAGAATGCTTCCTCTGGACATAGCATTTTTTTCAAAGGGTGAATATCCAGCTATTTGAAGATTACACTAAGCTTGCAGCTGTGTCTCTTTTCACAGCTAAGAAATCCATCCTGATTAAATGAATTACTGATTCAGTACCTACCGTGTCTCTCTGGACATCAACTTTGTTAAATATTCTAACCGTGGAGAGAGAGTCTTCTTTTATGGATAATATATTAGAAGATTTTTTTATACTGGACCCATTTATCAACTTTTGCCTGTTTCAAATGCTACTCTAAAAATAGACCAGTGATTTTCATTTAGGACATATATAATACTACCTGCACATAAACTTGTTTGTTTCAGAAATTCCTATGTGAAACTTGATATTTATAAGTCATTTGTAATTTTTTATTTATGGACATAGTTAAACCTCTTATATTAGACACCCCTCAGGGTTTATGCAAGTCCTTTTTTTGAGTATATTATTTTTACTTATAGTGTGTACTAAAAAGTAAATAAAATTTAAAAATTATCAAAAAATAT
Source organism: Dermochelys coriacea (assembly GCF_009764565.3). Classification (NCBI taxonomy): domain Eukaryota; kingdom Metazoa; phylum Chordata; order Testudines; family Dermochelyidae; genus Dermochelys; species Dermochelys coriacea. The sequence continues at coordinate 140,271,419 of NC_050069.1, read as the reverse complement.
TTTGTTTAACCCTTTCACTATTGTGGGAGGGTTTATGTGTGGATTTTTCATTGGCATGATAAATTCAGAGTGTCCAGTCATTGCAACAGAATAAATTTAAGACTGCAAGATATTCAGCAGAAATCTAGTTCCTGTTTAAGGTGCCTGGACAGGCTGATCTTCGCTTTGGAAAATATTTACTATCTATAGCTGTTTATAGAGAGCTGACATAGTATTTATAGTAGTAAAAATATGGAAGAGCCATACAATATATACCTGAACTAAGTCATACCATACCAGGACTCAATCTTGACAGGTGCTGAGTGTTCTTGACTCCTATTAACATCAATAGGAGTTGAAGGCACTCAGAATCACCAGCAGTTGTCTTTCTGGATCAAGGCCAAAAGTGTCTATTACCCGAGTATCTAAACATCTTTAAAAAAATATGGACAACTTCCAGGCAGTGAACCAATTCTACTGTCATAGCTCTGTCATAGCATAACACTTCATTGGTCTTTAAAGGACAAATCTCCCTCTTTCATCTAATCTAGCCTTCTCTATCTACCACTGAGGTTATGCATGTAAAGCAAGTATGATTATTCATGCTACAATACACTGCTTCAAGAATCAAACTTACATCAACTCCTATGGAACATCTAACCTGACTTCAACTTCAGACTCATTTCCCATAGCTAGCATGAGTCCCCCAGGCAGTAGGCCTAGGCTGGACTACCTAGAAGCTAGGTATTTGCCCGTAGATATGTCACTTTCCTGGACACGCTCTGCATTCTAGTGCCTCCCTTCTTCTGAATTTGCATGTGGAAACAGCCAAAGCAAAAACGGTACCCTTGCTGGCTGCTGCTCCAGCCCACTGCTCCTTCCTTCATTGCAGGGACTGCCAATGTAACCCTCAAGAGGAGGAAGAGGAGGAGGAGGAGGGACAGCTAAAAGGTGACTTTAAGGCGGGCCGGGCTTTTCTGTGGATCACCCTTTTGGCAGGTGTCAAAATCCTGCATAACACTGCTCACAGGGGCCCATGAAGTTTCTTTCTCACTGCTCACTCCAGGCCACAACAGCAGTGCTGCAATGGGGAAAGTGGCTAAATAAGGTTCAGGGCTCTCTTCACAAACCAGCAATTCTGATGGACCCTCCATCTGAAGCACCCAAACCAGCAGTGCCAACCTCTTCAGGAGAAATGAACCCTGATGACCTGGGGAAAAAGATGTTTGATGAGCAGTAACTAGTGAACAATTGTCTGGGTTTTGGTAGCTGGGAGGAAGTCGGGTGCAGGAGACAGTGAGAGAGTTTGGTGCTAAGGGAAGGACCCCAGGTTTGCGAAGGTGGGAAGGAGGGATTAAGGGGAATGAGTGAGTTCAGAAAGGTGTGAGACTTAGAATGGGGAGGAGAAGAAAGTAATGAGAATCATTGGGAATGAGAGGTGAGGGAGGAGTGAATAAATGTTGATGGAACAGAAGGAAAGAGAAGACACCTCAATGACAAAAAGAGGAAGAGGAACAAGGAGTTGGAAGGAAAGAGAAGCAAAGAAGGAACAATTAATACTGGAAGAGATTGGAGAGCTAAACCAATATACAGAAGAAGGGAATGAAGAAAGGGAGAGAAGTTATATGAATAGATATGTAATAGAATATTGAAAACCAATATATAGGCAATAGAGAGACAAGGTGGGTGAGGTAATATCTTTTATTGGACCAACTTCTGTCCATTAATCCAATATCCAAAAGAGATTACCTACCTTGTCTCCCTAATATTCTGGGACTGACATGGCTACTACAAACACTGCGTACAATATGTAGCAATAACATAAGAGTGTGACTCCTGCAGTGTGCCTGCTTGTTGACAGACAGATATACTTACAGTTGAAGGGTCAGCATGAAGATGCTTTACCTGCCCCTAGCAGGCTTCAGTTCATTCTCCTTTCTGGAGCGCCTGTGACCCACCCCTCTGAAGTTAACCCTGCAAGCATTAAGATATATGAGAAGAGCAGGGTTTGTTCATTTTGGGTTGTATGATTCTTTTAGTTTTGCTTTCTGAATGTAACGGGACTGTTGCCCCCTTACTAACATTCAGTGGGAGTGTTTTAGTTGCTAGCTCCCAGTACTAAAAGGGGGAAGGGTCGATGGGGAATCAGGACCCTGAGAATGACAGTCCCCAGGATCAATGGGGAGAGGCCAATGCTCCAGGTCAGCCTGATTGACAGGGCAAGCAGGCTAATTAGGGAGTCAGGAGACCAGGGAGGTCCCGTCCTCCTTGTGAGCTGGAATTGCATGGGTCAGACAGAGTGGGGCTGAGCTAAGGAGAAAGCAGGGGACCGAGCTGAGCTGGGGAGCAGAGCTGTGCCAGATCCAGAGGGACCAGAAAAGCAGTCCAGAGAGAGCAGACCGTGTCCTGGGAGCAGAGCTGCAGCCTCAAGGCCAGAGGCACAGCCGAGAGACAGCAGACTTGCCTGGGAGGAGAGCTGCAGCAACCAGAGCCAGAGGGGCCAAAGAAGCAGTCCAGGGATCCGGAGGCAGAGCAGCAGCAGCAGCAGCAGTGCTGAGGTAGAGTGGAGCTGGAGCTGGAGCTGGAGCTGGAGCTGGGGTTGGAGCAGTCTGGAGCCGGGTGCCGTGAGCACCTGGGGAGAGCGAGGGGGACCCTGGGCAGTGGGCCCAGCACAGGGAGACACCTCAGCCAAGAGGCTCTGCAGGCCAGGCTTGGATCATAACCCCAACAGGGTGGGGGCAACACTGGGAAGAAGGGTCCTACCACTTAGAGCCTGAGAGCGTGTGGCCACCATCAGAGCAAGTGTCTAACCCACAGCATCCCTGAAGCAAAGCCAGGGCCTGAGAAGAAGGCCTGGGACTTACAAGGAACAGACTGTGAACTGCCCTGACATTCCAGAGACACTGTTTGTGATGTTCCCTGACACAGAGCGGGTTGATTTGTTTCCTTTAACCTTTCCCATTTTTCCTTATTTTTTTAAAAATTAATTGTTGATTAAATAACTTGCATTTGCTTTAACTTGTATGTAATGATCAGTGGGTCAGAGAAGTGCCCAGTGCAGAGAGAGTACCCCAGAGTGGGGACATCCTAGCCACTGTTCTACGTGGCCACAGTAGGGTTGGGGGTTGAGCCCCCCAGGAATCCTGGACCCAGCCTTGTTGCGGTTACGAGGACTCTGCCAGACAGGAGAGTGGAAGGGGAGTCCTCAAGGGCAGGAAGGCCACTGGGTAAAGGAAGTGGGAGCAAGAACTCAGATCCTTTCGCTAGCCCACTTCACTGGGGTAGTGCAGAAGCCAGGAAAGTTCCCCACAATAGACTATTCCCCCGCTTACACAAATATACCAGAGTGCACCAAAAGGCACAAGGGTCTTCCCACTGGTCTGGAAATATACCTGAGTCTTGCACATGAGTTTTATTTTCCCTTTCCCACATACACACATTCATCAGTCTCATGGACTGATGCACTGTCACTGTATAATCCTCTTATGCAATATATGGCAGGAAAATGGTATCACTTCCTTCACTTATAGTATGTAGCTGAATGTGTGGGACAGCTAGCACCATATCATTGTCCCCTACCTCATCAGTTGTATTTAGAGCCTTGGTTTTCCCTTGGAATGGCTTCGTGCTTTGTGATCCGTCCCTTTTATCCTTGAAAAACTGAGGTTTCTGTACTACCTCATGTAAGGAAAGTGTTGAGAAACAGCTTTTCTGCAGGGTTTTTAAACAACAGAAAAAAAACCCCTGCTACATGATACTTGTGAATAAGCTTACTTCCTCCATAGCCCAAAATAAAGTTGTTTTTTAAAAATCATTATTGTAATGACTGTCTGCCTGGATCAGACAGCTGCAGCGGCACAGGAGCTAGCAAACAGAGCTCTAAACAGGGGAGTTTGAGTGGGAGTTTGGATTGTGGTGCTTGTTTGGGGTTTGCTTTTGCTAGGGTGTGTGTGGTCTTTTTGGTGTGGCTTGTGTTTCCCAGATTAACAGGATTTAGGTGGGAAGGAGATGACAGATACAGAGGCAGCTGTGGGAGTGACTCCTGTAGTGAAAGACACATTGAGGATGACTGGATGTGGAAGCTGTGGTATGTACATGATCCTGGAGGGGGGAACAGGTAAGAGTTTTTTCTGCATGAAATGCCGTCTGATAGAGCTGATGGAGGAAAAGATCCGAGGTTTGGAGATGCAGGTGGAAAGTCTGGTTGAGTTTAGGAAGGGGTTTGAGCAGATGATGGAGCAAAGATATGAGGTATCTGAAGGGAAAAGCTCAGACTCACAGATGGAAGCAGGGCTGGGGAATTTTGAGGAGAGACTGGATGAGGAAAGTGGTCAGTGGAAACATGTGACTCAAAGAACCAGGCAGAGAAAAAGTCGGGCTAGTGAAGGAGAAATAGAGCTTAGGAACAGGTTTACAGAGTTGGAAAATGAAGAAGGGGCTCAGCAGGTACTTGTAGAAGGTGGAAGGGTAAGGAAGACGAGAAGAGAGGCTAGTCCTATAGAAAAAGGGGAAGAGTCAAGGGAGACTACACCAAATATGAGCCCCAGGAGGATACAGGATGGGTTGAAGAGGATTGTAAGGGAAAATAGGAATGGAAAGAACTTGCAGCCAGAGGGAACAGGGGAGAGACTGGAGAATAGCACTGTCACCAGGAAAAGGCAGGTCTATGTGATCGGGGACTCTTTATTGAGAAGAATAGACAGGCCTGTAACTAGAGCTGATCCTGAGAATAGAAGGGTGTGTTGTCTTCCGGGTGCTAAGATACGGGATGTAGACCTGAGGTTGAAAAGGATCCTAAAGGGAGCGGGAAAGAATCCCCTAATTATCCTTCATGTGGGAACAAATGATACAGCCAGATTCTCGCTGGAAAGTATCAAGGGAGACTATGCTAGGCTGGGGAAGACACTTAAGGAAATTGAGGCTCAGGTGATCTTTAGCAGGATCCTTCCTGTTCCTAGAGAAGGGCAACAAAGGTCTGACAAGATTATGACTGTCAACAGATGGCTTAGGCAGTGGGGCTATAAGGAGGGCTTTGGGATGTATGGCCACTGGGAGGCATTCACGGACAGAGGTCAATTCTCTCGGGATGGACTTCATCTGAGTAGGGAAGGAAATAGACTTCTAGGATCAAGGCTGGCACAACTGATAAAGAGAGCTTTAAACTAGGAATTGGGGGGAGATGGATGGGAGATGTCCAGAAAATCTCCACGCCAGATTTTAGCATTGAGAGGGAAGAAGATGAAGTAAGAAAGGATACAGCCATGTGTAGGAGAATGTATATAAGGAGCGAGGGCGGTGTGGATACTAGTCTAATAGGTTATACTGGCTGTAGAATGACTGTGCCTAATAGGGTACAAAATGTGAGCGAGTCCAAACAGCAAAAATTAAGATGTTTGTACACCAATGCGAGGAGTCTAGGTAACAAAATGGAGGAACTAGAGCTACTGGTGCAGGAAGTGAAACCAGATATTATAGGGATAACAGAAACACGGTGGAATAGTAGTCATGACTGGACTACAGGTATTGAAGGGTATGTGCTGTTTAGGAAAGACAGAAACAAAGGTAAAGGGGGTGGAGTAGCATTGTATATCAATGATGAGGTAGAATGTAAAGAAATAAGAAGCGATGCAATGGATAAGACAGAGTCCGTCTGGGCAAAAATTACATTGGGGAAGAAAACTAGTAAAGCCTCTCCTACGATAGTGCTTGGTGTGTGCTATAGACCTCCGGGATCTAATTTGTATATGGATAGAGCCCTTTTTAATGTCTTTAATCAAGTAAATACTAATGGAAACTGCGTGATCATGGGAGACTTTAACTTCCCAGATATAGACTGGAGGACCAGTGCTAGTAATAATAATAGGGCTCAGATTTTCCTAGATGCGATAGCTGATAGATTCCTTCATCAAGTAGTTGTTGAACCGACTAGAGGGGATGCCATTTTAGATTTAATTTTGGTGAGTAGCGAGGACCTCATAGAAGAAATGGTTGTAGGGGACAATCTTGGCTCAAGTGATCATGAGCTAATTCAGTTCAAACTAAATGGAAGGATTAACAAAAATAAATCTGCAACTAGGATTTTTGATTTCAAAAGGGCTGACTTTCAAAAATTAAGGAAATTAGTTAGGGAAGTGGATTGGACTGAAGAACTTATGGATCTAAAGGTAGAGGACGCCTGGGATTACTTTAAATCAAAGCTGCAGAAGCTATCGGAAGCCTGTATCCCAAGAAACGGGAAAAAATTCATAGGAAGGAGTTGTAGACCAAGCTGGATGAGCAAGCATCTTAGAGAGGTGATTATGAAGAAGCAGAAAGCATACAGGCAGTGGAAGATGGGAGGGATCAGCAAGGAAAGCTACCTAATTGAGGTCAGAAGATGTAGGGATAAAGTGAGAGAGGCTAAAAGTCGAGTAGAGTTGGACCTTGCAAAGGGAATTAAAACCAATAGTAAAAGGTTCTATAACCATATAAATAAGAAGAAAACTAAGAAGGAAGAAGTGGGGCCGCTTAACACTGAGGATGGAGCGGAGGTTAAAGATAATCTAGGCATGGCCCAATATCTAAACAAATACTTTGCCTCAGTCTTTAATAAGGCTAAAGAGGATCTTGGGGATAATGGTAGCATGACAAATGGGAAGGAGGATATAGAGGTAGATATTACCATATCAGAGGTAGAAGCAAAACTGAAACAGCTTAATGGGACTAAATCGGGGGGGCCCAGATAATCTTCATCCAAGAATATTAAAGGAATTGGCACCTGAAATTGCAAGCCCATTAGCAAGAATTTTTAATGAATCTGTAAACTCAGGAATAGTACCGAATGATTGGAGAATTGCTAATATAGTTCCTATTTTTAAGAAAGGAAAAAAAAGTGATCCGGGTAACTACAGGCCAGTTAGTTTGACATCTGTAGTATGCAAGGTCCTGGAAAAAATTTTGAAGGAGAAATTAGTTAAGGACACTGAAGTCAATGGTAAATGGGACAAAATACAACATGGTTTTACAAAAGGTAGATCGTGCCAAACCAACCTAATCTCCTTTTTTGAAAAAGTAACAGATTTTTTAGATAAAGGAAATGCAGTGGATCTAATTTACCTAGATTTCAGTAAGGCGTTTGATACCGTGCCACATGGGGAATTATTAGTTAAATTGGAGAAGATGGGGATCAATATGAACATCAAAAGGTGGATAAGGAATTGGTTAAAGGGGAGACTGCAACGGGTCCTACTGAAAGGCGAACTGTCAGGTTGGAGGGAGGTTACCAGTGGAGTTCCTCAGGGATCGGTTTTGGGACCAATCTTATTTAATCTTTTTATTACTGACCTTGGCACAAAAAGTGGGAGTGTGCTACTAAAGTTTGCAGATGATACAAAGCTGGGAGGTATTGCCAATTCGGAGAAGGATCGGGTTATTATACAGGAGGATCTGGATGACCTTGTAAACTGGAGTAATAGTAATAAGATGAAATTTAATAGTGAGAAGTGTAAGGTTATGCATTTAGGGATTAATAACAAGAATTTTAGTTATAAGTTGGGGACGCATCAATTAGAAGTAACGGAAGAGGAGAAGGACCTTGGAGTATTGGTTGATCATAGGATGACTATGAGCTGCCAATGTGATATGGCTGTGAAAAAAGCTAATGCGGTTTTGGGATGCATCAGGAGAGGCATTTCCAGTAGGGATAAGGAGGTTTTAGTACAGTTATACAAGGCACTGGTGAGACCTCACCTAGAATACTGTGTGCAGTTCTGGTCTCCCATGTTTAAAAAGGATGAATTCAAACTGGAGCAGGTACAGAGAAGGGCTACTAGGATGATCCGAGGAATGGAAAACTTGTCTTATGAAAGGAGACTTAAGGAGCTTGGCTTGTTTAGCCTAACTAAAAGAAGGTTGAGGGGAGATATGATTGCTCTCTATAAATATATCAGAGGGATAAATATAGGAGAGGGAGAGGAATTATTTCAGCTCAGCACCAATGTGGACACAAGAACAAATGGGTATAAACTGGCCACCAGGAAGTATAGACTTGAAATCAGACGAAGGTTTTTAACCATCAGAGGAGTGAAGTTTTGGAATAACCTTCCAAGGGAAGCAGTGGGGGCAAAAGATCTATCTGGCTTTAAGATTCTACTCGATAAGTTTATGGAGGAGATGGTATGATGGGATAATGGGATTTTGGTAAGTAATTGATCTTTAAATATTCAGGGTAAATAGGCCAAATCCCCTGAGATGGGATATTAGATGGTTGGGATCTGATTTACTATAGAAAATTCTTTCCTGGGTATCTTGCTGGTGAATCTTGCCCATGTGCTCAGGGTTTAGCTGATTGCCATATTTGGGGTCGGGAAGGAATTTTCCTCCAGGGCAGATTGGAGAGGCCCTGGAGGTTTGTTTTTTTTTTGCCTTCCTCTGTACATGGGGCATGGGTGACTTGAGGGAGGCTTCTCTGCTCCTTGAAGTTTTGAACCATGATTTAAGGACTTCAATAGCTCAGACATGGGTGAGGTTTTTCATAGGAGTGGGTGGGTGACATTCTGTGGCCTGCGCTGTGCAGGAGGTCGGACTAGATGATCAGAATGGTCCCTTCTGACCTTAGTATCTATGAATCCTCTACCTTCTCCCAGGATTGTCTTCTAGTTCTTTCATTATGTGCCTCTGAATAGTCAGTTTTATCTTTAGTAGGTTCAATGAAGAAAACAGTCTTTGTTCTACCTTCTCACTGTCTTAGGCAGTAGATCTCCAGTGCTGTTAAAATATATATTTTAAATATTAATTCTTACATGACGACATCTCAAAAAGAACAGAGGCAGACTACAAGGTGATAATAAAATTATCTTATCTGTCAGTAGCCGTCATCAATCACACTTTACGAAATGGTGTCAGAAATTCAATGCTTGAGAAAAAAATGTCTTCCTTCAATCACTACAATGACTCTTCCTAAAATATTACTATGATTCTTTCCTGACTATTCACCTTTTCATTTTGGTAAAAACATGGAGCTAATATTTTCTAACCTAATGTTCATCACCTAATTTTTAATTTAAGCACTCTGATTTCATGAGATGTTGAGAACATAGAGGTATTTGAGTCAATGGGATCTGGGGATGTTCTGCACCACTGAAAAAGCAGGTCTTTCATTTTAGCTGCCTAAATATGAATTAGGGAGCCTAACTTTGCTCAAGCTAGCTTGAAAATATTGGTCTACATTCTCTTTGGAGAAGGTGCTTGCATCATGGAAAGCTACTGTTTAACAGTGAGTATGATCATGTTTTGGTTAAGGAAAGGAGTCTTAATTGGCAGAGAAAGAAAAGGGCCTGAGCCTCAAATCTTAAATTAAAATTCAGTAGAAAAGGATACACTGCTTATTGAGAAGGGATCAAGTCCCTCAGAGACATGAGCTGGCCCTCTGACAGACATGATTTTCTTTAACAAATCTCACAAGAGTGAAATCTTAAAATAGCAACAGAATGACTTCTGGTACCATTACCTAGTCACATTATAATAACTTTCATAAGAATGGACATATGTTCCACCACTTCCTCTTCGCATTGCCATCTTTGTTGTAAGAACAAAACATCAGCATTTGGAAGCCCAATGTGATCTGTGAAAGACTCCATTGATGTGGTATATTAAGCTATTAACTATCTAGTATTTTAATTGGCTGATCATTAGTAATGTTGTCTGAATGGGTCTTTTTTCCCCCTCTACAGCATCCTATGTGACCATTTAATCCTTAGACCTATTTTAATCCTTAGATTTATGTTGGATGCCAAATTGATGAATAAGGTGTGTGTAGGCAGGGGAGCATTGACTAGTGTTTTGGCTACATCTAAAGGCTTGGGGGTCTACATGGGGACATTTAGCAGAAAAATTATATCACTATAGTTATATCAATAAAACTCCTTGTATAGCTACTAGGGCTGTTGATTGATCACAGTTAACTCATGCGGTTAACTAAAAAAATAATCATGATTAAAATAATTAATTGTGATTAATCACACTGTTATACAATAGAATACCAATTGAAATGTATCAAATATTTTTGGATGTTTTTCTACATTTTCAAGTATATTGATTTCTATTACAGCACAGAATACAAAGTGTACAATGCTCACTTTATATTATTATTTTTGATTACAAATATTTGCACTGTAAAAATAATAAACAAAAGAGAGTATTTTTCAAATCATCTCATACAAGTACTGTAGTGCAATCTCTTTATCATGAAAGTGTAACTTAAAAATGTAGATTATTTTTGTTACATAACTGCACTCAAAACAAAACAATGTAAAACTTTAGAGACTACAAGTCCACACAGTCCTACTTCTTGTTCAGCCAATTGCTAAGCAAATACATTTGTTTACATTTACGGGAGATACTGCTGCCTGCTTCTTATTTACAATGTCACCTGAAAGTGAGAACAGGCGTTTGCATTGCACTTTTGCAGCCAGTGTTGCAAAGTATTTACGTGCCAGATATGCTAAATATTCATATGCCCCTTCATGCTTTGGCCACCATTCCAGAGGACATGCATCCATGCTGATGATGCTTGTTTAAAAAAATAATGGATTAATTAAATTTGTGACTGAACTCCTTGTGGGACAATTGTATGTCTTCTGTTCTGTTTCACCTGCATTCTGCCATATATTTAATGTTATAGCAATCTTGGATGATGACCCAGCACATGGTGTTTGTTTTAAGAACACTTTCACAGAAAATTTGACAAAACGCAAAGAAGGTACCAATGTGAGATTTCTAAAAATAGCTACAGGACTCAACCTAAGGTTTAAGAATCTGAAGTTCTGTCCAAAATCTGAGAGGGATGAGGTGTGGAACATGCTTTCAGAAGTCTTAAAAGAGCAACACTCAGATATGGAAACTACAGAACCCGAACAATCAAAAAAGAAAATCAACATTCTGCTGGTGGCATCTGACTCAGACAATGAAAATGAACATGCGTCGGTCTGTTCTGCTTTGGATTGTTATCGAGCAGAACCTGTCATCAGCATGGACACGTCCTCTGGAATGGTGGTTGAAGCATGAAGGGACGTATGAATCTTTAGCACATCTGGCACATGAATGTCTTGCGACGCCAGCTATGACAGTGCCATGTGAATGCCTATTCTCACTTTCAGGTGACATTGTGAACAAGAAGCGGGCAGCATTGTCTCCTGCAAATTGTAACCAAACTTGTTTGTCTGAGCAATTGGCTGAAGTAGGACTCAGTGGACTTGTAGACTCTAAAGTTTTACATTGTTTTATTTTTGAATGCAGTTTTTGGTACATAATTCTAGATTTGTAAGTTCAACTATCATAATAAAGAGATTGCACTACAGTACTTGTATTAGGTGAATTGAAAAATATTTTTATTTAGTTTTTTACAATGCAAATATTTGTAATAAAGATAAATATAAACTGAGCACTGTGCACTTTTTGTTCTGTGTTGTAACTGAAAGCAATATATATGAAAATGTAGAAAACATCCAAAAATATTTAAATAAATGTTATTCTGTTATTGTTTAACAGCGCGATCAATCACGATTAATCTTTTTAATTGTGCGATTAATCGCAATTGATATTTTAATCATGTGATTAATCGTGATTAATATTTTGAATCGCTTGACAGCCCTAGTAGCTACTCTTATTCCAGAATAAATTATCCGTAGTTCATAAAGATAGATTTTTGTTTTAGCAATTGGAATAATTTTGCAATATCGCTTTGTCCTAGAATACTAGAGGAAGTCTATACTTGAAATTGCATTGTAGCTGTAATTATTTCTAATGTTGACTGAGATATGTGATTTGATATGTCCTTTCAGAATACATGTTTTCTTATCAGAAAGTCATTGTATGTAACATGATTTCTAATTAATTATCTTGAGCTTTTTAAGAACATGCAACATATGGTCATGTGATATGTTTGTTTTTTATAATCTGAGAATGTCTTAAGTGAAAGTTTCTTGAAACTGTATGAATAGGTTGAAATTAATTATTAGTTATATTTGTTACAAGTGGTTTTGCTCAGATACCATAATTAGTTCTTTGTAACCACTCCCGTGTGTTTCTCACAGTAGTAATAAACTACTTCCCCTTCTTACACAGGTGTTTATCTGGGCAGAAAATTCAACTGTTTGCCCTAAAACAATAACCTGGGAATATAGGGGGAGTACTGCTTCATGATGAAGGCTATTTTATCCAACAAAAGTCCCTAGACCAGATGCTCTACTGCCTTGCATGTTGTATGGTCATTAGAACCTATGCAAAAATTCATGTAAAACACAACAGTCCCAAATCTCTTTTCCAATCTGGCTGCTCTAGCAGCAAGGAGAGGTGGTTAAGCTGGTGGAACTGGCTCAGCGGAATACCCTCCAATGTAGGTGGTTTTCCTAGGTGGTGTGAAACCTGCAGAACAGTTCTATCACATCCTCACCCCTACTTTCTGTGTAGGCTGGAGGAAGGGAGGCATAATCGAAACATGGCTGTGCTTCAGCTATTCTCTGCTGGCTGAACAGCCTATCAGTGGGGATTCAGCTGATCACAAATTAGAGCAGACCTGAGGCTGTTGTAACTTATGCCAGGAGATGGACTGAGAATACAAAGAGGAGCCCAGTAGGCTTCAAGCTAACTTTACTCCCCTCTCCTTCTATTTCTGTACCAAATGGAAAGGTTAGGTGGAACGAAAAACCAGGTTCTATCATTCTGATTGGGTGTTACATCCATTCTGCATTAAGTTTATATAGGAGCTAATGACTACACACAGTACAGAGCAGGGGAGAATCTGGCTCTCTGCTCCTAAATGTATAGGTTTTACTACCTCTTTATATCTAGATTCCTGGAATTAGTTTAGACCGTTGTGATAGTCCTGAATTGGTCAACCAATTTGAACTATCAGTAATTTAAAACTAATGCATTCTAGAAATGAGTCAACCTGAAGGTTTACAGGTCTGGAGATACTGATTATTAGTATTATGGTAGAACTCATAATATGCTCAGCCATATCCAGACACACACACAGGAAGACAACTCCTGTCCAGAACAAAGATAATTAACATACAAAGGGTGGGGATAAGAATACAATCAAAATAGTTTTATATAAATGTAAAATATATACACATATTACTATTCCTTAAAACTTTCAATTGCTAGTTGGCCTTTTTGTACAATTCACTAAAGTACTGATTCTTGAGGAGGGATTTGATGGAAAGGGAAGCAGTCTATAAATCAGTTCAGGGAAGGCGTTTTACACATAAGAGCATGTGTAAAAGAGATCTCAGAGCTGTTTGTGGAGAAGACGACAAACTTTTCAAAGTGACCATGAGAACCCGTTTGGTATGACATCTCTTGCCAATATTGGTTTGGGCTACTATTTGCAATGTTTCTACTTACCACAAATATTCTTGCAAATAAAACCTCACTCCTCAAATGTTCATCTATAAGCAAAATGAAAAGGACCATGAATATAAGTGGGTTCTACTCATAATGATATTCACCAACCAGCTCAAGTTCCAATATACTTAGTAACTAAATCGGTGTTTACATCTACAATGTATACTCTGGAAAAAAATACAGACAATTAATGTCCGCACTCTGATACCTTGCTGATGACAATTCCAAAGGGGCTACTCCTCAACATCATTAAAGATGTCAGAAATAGGACCTTATGAAATAAAAGTTCAATAATTCTTACAGCAAATTCCTTTCTCAGAGTGACTTCAAACGGAAAGAGCTATGACAAGATTAAACTGCTGCACATTGTTTAATAGCAAAGCAGTGAAAACCTTACACAAGCTCAGTTGATCAACAGTTTCTAAATTCCTCACAAGGAGAGAGCTGGCCATTTAAGCATTGTACACAAGTATTTTGACTAGCATATTAGCCTACCCTGATCACAGTTAGATAAAATCCCACTAAACATCCACTGCAGTTGGTGAAGTGAGAGGACAAGTTTGTTCCCTCCTTATAGCTGAGAAGGTTCTAAGGTTCTCTGCAAATATTTCCATGAAGAACTTTTTTGACACTAGGAGAAATACTAGACTTTTTTTGGAAAAGAGAAGAGAAATATTGTGAGAAATATATTGAGAGACACTAGTTCTGATTGTCTAAGCTCAGCTGTTGCCACTTATTTATTAAACTCTCTCAACATGCTGCATGTCAGAATGCCAAGAGCACAGATCAGCTGGGCTAATCAATTTTCCTTTCCAATATTAAGATGCACGTTGTCTCTGTGGGGGAGATGTATATATATTTTTAAGAAGAAAACAAAAAATGTGTTCCATCCCATTTTAACATACTATAAAAAACCTGCCCCAATTGCATCTGATAATCAAAAACATATTTACTCTGCTTTCAAGGCATTTACTTACTATCTATTCCATCATATTCTTTGTCTCATCTTTTAAAATCATGGCCACAGGTTATGGCTGCACTATCTGCTGACAGTTTTTTCCACCATTGGGCTATGCTGGCCCATTCACTTTTACCAGCTGAGTGACAACCAAGGATAATCTGTCCTCTGTAGTGTGTCTAGTGGGCACTAGGTATATATTCATTACCTCTACAAACCCATTGACACAGTACCTGAGAGAGTCTGATACTCTGTGTTGGGGCTGGCCACACACACCAAACCTGAGCTGTTGTGGTGCTTTAGGGAGACATCCAAAGCCAATGTGGAGCCTCACGGGGCCACCCCACACTGCAGAGGCCCCATAGCCAAAGATCCAGGTTTTTTATGAAATGTGTCTTATGGGATATATTTATAAGCACAATAGCTATTAAAATGTTGTATAATAGTGCTTCCGAATGATGTTGGACTACTTTCATCATCCAGTTTTCATCGGTATAAAAATAAATAGAGGTAACTTATTCAAAATTGATTCTGAAGCAACAAAGCATTCTGAGTATAAAACCAAGTTTTCTTAAATATATTGAGCTGAGGGAAGTTGTTAGGGTTACATATACATGATTACTTAAAATTTATAATTAATTATTTGTAAAATATTAATAGGTACATATTCAGCAGAACTGGGATTCTCAAAGAAGCCTAGGTTTCAGAGTAGCAGCCGTGTTAGTCTGTATTCGCAAAAAAAAAAGGAGTACCGGTGGCACCTTAGAGACTAACAAATTTATTAGAGCATAAGCTTTCGTGAGCTACATCCGATGAAGTGAGCTGTAGCTCACGAAAGCTTATGCTCTAATAAATTTGTTAGTCTCTAAGGTGCCACCGGTACTCCTTTTCTTTTTTCAAAGAAGCCTGTGAGAGTTAGGCACTCAAGTCCCATTGAAATTCATCTTTAGGTGCCTGTTAAGTATGGTAGACTCTCGATAATTCATATCAGTGACTATGAGACACATTGAAGATTGCAAATTCACAAAAAATAGCTAGGAGGTAAACAAACAGACAAGGGATAATGCATCACAAAATACACGATATAGTGTGAACTTCAATTTTGTTTTGGTTACTCAAAATATTTCATTGCTTACTATACAAAATTGTGTAAGCAATAATGTTTGGTAACCAAATCTCTTTAGAGGATTCTTCTTTAAGGACTAGATTTCCAAACATAGGTGCCCAAAATTAGGCACTTAAATCATATTTAAGCACCTCAACTGAGTGGTTCTCAAAAGTGCTAAGCATCCCACAGCCCTCTGGGTGCCTAGCACTTTTTTAACTCATACTAAATATTTAGGCATCTAAGTATAGATTTAGGAAACTAACTTTAGGCTCCTATTTTTGCAAAAATAGAACCAAATATTTGAGAAGAGGAGTGAGATCACTATTTTTTGGTTGTGTGAATTGTGGTTTATCAAGGTTCTTTTGCATTATGGACTGTCTGCAACTGTATAGGTTTGGAAAGAATGTTTTTGTGAAAGCCTTTCACATTGGTCAGTTTAATTGCATTTAGTAATTTTTCGCAGATTAAGGGTTTTTAATAAAACTTCTTGTAAAGTTGTCGAAGCACATCAACTGGCTCAGAAACAACAAAATGTCTTTGAGTCAGCAAGTTTTCACCAACATTTTTTTAATGCAGTGGTTACAAGTAATATATATTTTACATAAACTGAAAACAAATAGATAAACCTAGGGTACTACTTAGCTTTATAAAATATGATTGATCAGTTATGCCTTCATCCATCAGGGTTACTAAATGTTTGTACTCAGTACTTGTTTTTACATAATTGTCTCCTTCTGACCATCTGAGTGGGCTTCAATTCCCCACTCAGCCCTGTTTCATTACTTCACAATGAATGCCTGTTTGAGACCAGAACAGGAAATTAACTACCTGCCTGCTGGTAATAACACAGAGCCTTTGTACATTTTCAGATTAGTAAAGAAGTTCTGAATTCAGGAGCAAACTTACTGCCAGATTCATATGGAAGCTTTTTCTACAGCTGAGTATCATAGATCATTCATGATAAGAAGTAACTTCCTATCCTGTGAACTTCCATATCATTGGAACCTGTGAAATGAGGTTTTCTTTTATTAATTAATTTTAAGAGAGTCTCTATTTTGATACTACCATAAATACGTCTATTACATTATCATCTTTAAACGTTCTTGCTGGAAATGGCCCACCTTGATTATCACTACAAAAGGTTTCCCCTGCACCCTCCTCTGCTCTCCTGCTGGTAATAGCTCACCTTATCTGATCACTCTCCTTACAGTGTGTATGGTAACACCCATTGTTTCATGTTCTGTGTATATAAATCTCCTCACTGTATTTTCCACTGAATGCATCCGATGAGGTGAGCTGTAGCTCACGAAAGCTTATGCTCAAATAAATGTGTTAGTCTCTAAGGCGCCACAAGTACTCCTTTTCTTTTTTGCGGATACAGACTAACACGGCTACTACTCTGAAACCTATAATAATTAGTGGCAAATAATTAGGACTTTGCAAACAGAATTCTAGCTTCTCACAACCCGCAGAGTTTTATATGATTTTAAAATGACCATCTCAAATTGTTTTGGCCTCATCTTTTTGGAGGCCTAATTTCTGCACTGACATAAACATCTTGACACGTCATGTCATAATGTGTCAGCCACACACCACAATACACTATTTGAGGTGACATAATACAATATGCTGAACACAACATAAACTGACACATCACAGAAAGACATATAACCTGAAAATCCAAATTGTTTCTTTTCCTTAAACAAATAAGATTCTTAGAAGAAAAAAGAAAAGGAGTACTTGTGGCACCTTAGAGACTAACAAATTTATTAGAGCATAAGCTTTCGTGAGCTACAGCTCACTTCATCGGATGCATCGGTAAATGCATCCGATGAAGTGAGCTGTAGCTCACGAAAGCTTATGCTCTAATAAATTTGTTAGTCTCTAAGGTGCCACAAGTACTCCTTTTCTTTTTGCGAATACAGACTAACACGGCTGCTACTCTGAAACCTTAGAAGAAAAAAACAGCCTACTTTTAAAAATAAAAGAATTAAATTTTGTACAGAACCTGAAGAAAGATTTATGATGTTGCTGGGTGATTGGGTCATTTCAATATTCCTGAGCCTGCTCCATAGGAGTTCCTATTTTGTAATTGGAAACAAACACGCTTATATTCTGTTCTACAGCTGGTCATCATACAGCTGGTCCTTTCCTCAATAATTATTCAAATAGATGGGAAGATTCCTCTTCTCTATGATTGCAGGTTCATAAATTTTCTCGCAAGCCATTGACCAGATCTCTAGCTTAAACCAGTCACGGATGCTTGTCTCCTCATTCATTCCATGTAGATAATATAGAAAATAATAATCACAGCTAAGCAGTGGTATTTCCTTGTGATAATAATATAGTGTGATATGTGCATGGCATTTCAAAGTCAAATCAGCACAATCAGGCAAACAGCAAACGTGTATCTCCTAACCTCGTAAGCTAACATTCCAACTGATTAATAAATGGGTAATCTTTGTGTTGTTGTTCACTTTTTAAATGAGCACATGGTGGGTTAAGCACATACCACATATACCTGAAACTGGATGAGCTGGGGTTTCTGTTTGTACTACTGCTTGCCAATATAGAAGAATCTTGTATTGTCAAAACAAGCATATTGGGAAAAAAACCATTTATTTTTATAGGTTTCAGAGTAGCAGCCGTGTTAGTCTGTATTCGCAAAAAGAAAAGGAGTACTTGTGGCACCTTAGAGACTAACAAATTTATTTGAGCATAAGCTTTCGTGAGCTACAGCTCACTTCATCGGATGCATTCGATGAAGTGAGCTGTAGCTCACGAAAGCTTATGCTCTAATAAATTTGTTAGTCTCTAAGGTGCCACAAGTACTCCTTTTATTTTTATAGGGTCAGCAATGTATACACCTTTAGATGTTAAAACAATTTTATAAGTGTACATGTGCAATTAGTAGTGCGTTCAAAGTCTGAAGGCAAACTATAATTAACACAAACAACTTTGGGCACATCCTCCTTTTATCTATATTTACAAATTAAATGTGTTTATGGCCTTTATTCATTAAACAAATATGCTGCAGTGTTCCCAACATGGAAAATTAATAGGCTTTATTATATACTTTTATACTAAAAGTAGATCTAGTGACTTCAGGAGCTTTTCAGTTTCAAAGGGAAATGTAGTTAAATGTAGAAACTGAATTGGCTGTCTGAGTAGAACTGGAATGAAAACACCATAAGGGCAAGGGTGAAATTAGAATCAGAGCAATGATAATTCCTTAATTTGGTGGAGTTTTGCAAAGCAAGATTTCATGGAGTCCAGCTGATTTATAACAACAATGCAATGCACTTTGTTAGTGCCCTTTACAATCATCCCTGGGTGCTTTACAATTCAGCACAATTAAGAGCAGCTTCAAACAGCTTTTTTGACTGTTTTTAAAAGAGAAGATACAGCCTTTTGAATATGAAAATCAAATTATTTCAAATGGAGATGGAGTGGCAACACTAATGGCCCAAATTCCCGACATGTCTGAATTATATCCAGGGCAATTCAATAAATGTATAGACTTTGACCCTCTAAAATGGCTAGCTAAACATGGGACAGGCAAAACAGAAAGCAATATAGGCATGGTATCTTTAAGCACTTATAGATAATCAGCAACACTTCAATGTCAATGAAGACATGTTAACATCAGGATCAGGGCTGGATTAACTGTCCTTTGGGCCCGGGGCTATTATTTTGTGGGGCCCCTGTATACAAGTCTTTTTCCTTGGAGGGCATTTGGGGCAGGAGGGGGCTGGGGCAGGAGATTGGGGTGCGGGGGGGGATTATGATCTGGGGCAGAGGATAGGGGTGCAGGAGGGGGTGCGAGGTACGGGCTCTGGATGGGAGGCGCTTACCACAGGCAGCTCCTGGCCGGCGGCACAGCAGGGCTCAGGCAGACTGCCTGCCTAGCCCCACGCCACTCTCAGAAGCAGTTAGCTGCTGGCATGTCTCTGCGGCCCCTAGAAGGAGAGGGACAGCGGGTCTCCGTTCGCTGCCCATTTCCGCAAGCGCCACACCTGTAGGGTGCAGCTAGAGGGCTCCGTAGCAAAGCATGCAATTAGTCAGTCTGGGAAGAACCAGCATAAACCAAGGTGAGGTACGTTGTGCCTGTCTGCCTTATGGTGCAGCCTGTTTTCTCTCTCTCAGATTTTTTGTTCTTGTGTTTTAGCATTTTGAATTCTGAGAAATAAAGTAGTATTATGATGCAACCTTCCAGCAAAAGTATTTATGTTTTTTTTTAATCAAAGTAACAGTAGGCAGCAGCTGGCAAAAGACCGGAAGTTAGGTATTAAAAGCTTTGACAGCTACTGGTGCTGTTGGAAAGAGAAAAAGGCATTGTGAGATTAAAAACTTCTTCTCCTGCTTTTCCAGGATCTTTGAAGCAGCAGCCAGAGTTACTGATTCAGAGCCAGCTGTTAAAGCCTGCCTCTTTCCTTGCTCCTCCTGCCAGTGCTTGTGCTCCATGATTTTTCTTCCCTCACAGGTCATTGTGCCTCCCTGCCACCTCTACCTCCTTTCTTCACGGACAGAGAAAATCAGCAGGGGTTGGGAGTGGGACCCAGACTTGCATTTTATTGTGTGCCACTTGTGCCTTGTCTACCCTGGTGGCAGTGTGTAGGATATGTGTAAGTACACACCACAGTGAAAAACTTCATCCACAATGTGATGTGTCGCTACACATCATTGAAAGGCTCCATCAGGGGTCAAAGGCTCTGGCAGTCAAAGCCTTTCCCAGCTACCCAGCTACCACAGTCTTTTGCTGCAGTGGGGAAAGGCTCCAGCATCTCCCTGTGGCAGGGAAAGGCTCCACCGGGAGAAAACAGTGGGACTAAAAGTAGCAGTGTAGATCAGGGAGGCACTGCTTGGATGTGTAAAGAGCTGTGTAGGATATACACCCTCAGGTTCTGGAATGTCTTTACTCTTCTTGTCTAAGCCATGCCTCAGTGTCTACGCTGCTACTTACACCTGTGCTATGGGGGCGTTCTGCCTCTGTACGCTACACGATTCTGTAAATATAGACATGGATATGCTGCTTGTGATGTTATCAGAATATTAATCTCCCAAATCCAACCAGGAAGTGCTGTAGAAAGGTTTGGGTTTATTAAACTCAATCTCCAAATAATCGATTTTACAATTAAACCCCCCCAAACAAATCCCAAGCTTTAGCCCCTTGTTTCCTGAAAAGTGTGTTGCTTGTACAGGTGACACTTTAAGCACAAGTCTCAGTTTGATAGCATTAAAAAAGTTACTTTTTCAAAAAGCTGGTACGGTGGTAAATGTAAATTGCTTCATGGTACCACAGAAGTTAGAGATGGAAAAGGCAGATCAGGCCAGCTACACTTTCCCTGCCAGGGTAAGACTATTTCCTATAATACATTTGTTCATGCTCTGGTCACTCTTATTTTAAATGTACCAAATGATGCCGCTTCTACTGCTTCCTTGAAGAGATTATTCTCTAGCCTACTGGAGCTCATAGGAAGATTTATTCATTTTCAGCCTAAAATTCCCTTTCTTAATTTCATCACATTATGCCCAGTTACTTCTACCAACCTAAATATTTTGTCTTCTGCCTCATAATTTAGACCGTTGAAATAGTTTTACGCACTTATGTCCCTCCTCCATCATCACTTAGTTTTCTTTTTAATCCTCGCTTACAAAAATAAGTCCCTCTAGTCCCCCCAGTATTTTTGTTGCACTTTTACCAGTTTGTCCATTTTTTTGGAGCGGTGCTTAGAACTGAATACAGCATTCCATTCCATGTACAGTCATACTGGGTACAATCACTGGGTGCAATGCAATCCAAAGCTATCTTGGCTTTTCTTTTACAGCTACTCCATATGCAGAAACATGTCCTATACTTCTTTATACATTACTGTTTTTTAATGCATTTAGTAAGGCAGAGAGAGAAAGAGAGAGAGAGAATGATGGGGTGCCTGGGCAAGAGTGATGGATGAAGAGCACAGATAGAATGGAAGGAGTTAGAAAGAGGAAGAAAAAGCAAAGGAGAAGTTATGGGAAAGTACAAAGAAAAAGGAAATAAAGATGGAGTTGCCTACAACCCACAGCAAGTTTCTAAGTCAATTTGCTCAGCAATGATAAGTTAGATATTAGGTATCAACTGTAGAAGTCAATTGTGTTAAACAATGGTTTCTAAAGTCCTGGGGTGGCCCCTGGCTTTATTCCCTAGCTTTCTGTGTTCCACAAGGTCCTGCAGTTTTGGAGTGGATCTTATTTGCAGCTGAGGAAGACAGTATGATGACAGAATAAAGCCATTTGAGGACTGTGATGTTATCTGATTAAAATATGACCATATAGATCATTGTTGCAACCACTGTTATACATCAGCAGCAAATATTGGACAAAGGCAGTCGAGTAAGATGTTTATGAAAAGGATTTGCTGGTTAGGATTAGGCTATCTGTATGCATGTATCATTTTTGTATTTAAAGTTATAAGTATTGACTCTATATCTGGATTTAAAATGTTGGCTCCTGGGGTAATGCCCACGAAGTAATCAGGCAGATATGCCATGTAAGATATCTGCAAAAATGTTATAATTTGCCAGATATGATAATCTTGTTTATATGTTTGTTTGCCTTGTATTATGAGTTATAGATATGTATATATGTCTGGTTTCAGAGTAGCAGCTGTGTTAGTCTGTATCCGCAAAAAGAAAAGGAGTACTTGTGGCACCTTAGAGACTAACAAATTTATTTGAGCATAAACTTTCAAGAGCTACAGCTCACTTCATCAGATGCATGCATGAAAGTTTATGCTCAAATAAATTTGTTAATCTCTAAGGTGCCACAAGTCCTCCTTTTCTATCTATGTCTGTATTTCCAACTTGTGCTATCTATGCTTCTGGGTGATACCTCAGACAGTTTGGCATCAGCACTGCCTAGCTTGCTTGATGGCCCATAAAGACCATCAGCTGTACAATTGACCCACTGAGAGAAGACAGATACACCTTATGACTCAGAAAGGCATATAGGGACATGCCTATGGAGAGAACTCTAAGGTTTCCAAGCTATGTGCTGGGCAGCTTTTGTTTGAAACACAGGAAGCACAGGCCGCATGGCAAGAGTCTATAAAAGGCAGCTGCATCTTCTCCATTTTGTCTTCATTCCTGCTTCTTACCTCTGGAGAAACTGTTTGCTGCACATTGAAGATCTGAACAATGGACTGAAGGACCCATCTGAGCTGTGGATTTACTCCAGAGATTTGACTTAAGCCAGCGTTTATTCCATCACTGCTACAAACCTGAGCCAAGAACTTTGCCATTACTATATGTATTTGATTCCTTTCACCAATTTTAACTCTCACCTTTCTTTCTTTCTTTCTTTCTTTCTTTCTTTCTTTCTTTCTTTCTTTCTTTCTTTCTTTCTTTCTTTCTTTCTTTCTTTCTTTCTTTCTTTCTTTCTTTCTTTTTAGAAATAAACCTCTAGATTTTAGTTAATAAGAATTGGCTGTAGAGTGTATTTGGGTAAGATCTGAAACACTCATTAACCTGGGAGGTAATGTGTCCGATCCTTTGGGATTGGTAGAACCTTTTCTTTTATATGATGAAATAAGATTTACAAAATTTTTCATCATATTTGACATGAGTACCTGGATGGAGGCTTGAGGCTGGATCACTTTAAGGGAACTGTGCTGTTTGGACTTCTGAGTAATCAGTAATGTAATAAAGAAGCTGTTTTATGCTGGCTTGGTGAATCTAAGTATTGGAATATCCACTAGCTTTTGGGGGTTTGGCTGCCCCATTCTTTACAGTTCACCCTAATTGAGCGACCAAAGCTGGCTCCCCACTAAGACCCCAGTCACAAGAACATTGCTGTGAATAGAATTTTGATAACACTAAGAATTCCCTTTACAAAATGGCTGTTAAGAGAAACAAATGCTAATTTATTGTAAGCTAGGTGTTTAATCAAGAAAATGAAGATTGGCAGCAATGTTGAAAGACTGCATTGTTGTTTTAGTGCAAAAGATTACATAAAGGGTCAAACAAATTAATCTTCCCATCAGTGTCCTTAGTAATAAAGACCTTCTCTCCCAAAGGTGTACTACAAAGGGGAAAAATACCTTTTATTTCTCCTTTATGAGGCATAAGACAGCCTCTATTTCTTTTTTTCCAAAAACCAAACAGATATAGAGACTTCCAGTTTTTTCTGTGTATTTGTATACCTTAGTAATGCAAATGGAAAGCCACTCCTTTGCAGTTAGCCCATACAAAGCCTTATGCACCATTTGAGTTCCACTTAGGATGGGGCTTAAATAGAACTGAAAGGGAGAATAGATCCTTGTGCAGACCTACTGCAAAGGATTGAATTTCAGCCATGATGAGAGATATCCAGTCTTCATTTTCTTAGTTTGCTTGAGGATTAGTGCAGGAATAGTTACAGCACAATAGGCTGAAAGCTGAATGAAACAGAACTTTCTTTGGCTTTAACTGAAGGAAAAGGGATTTTTAAGGGATTTCTTCCCCCTAGCTGTTTGATTTAGATCTAAACAAGTTTTAACAAAAAACAAAAAACAAAACAAAGAATTTGTACGGGCTGACAAACCATCCCTTCTCACCTAAACTGAGGACTAGGAAGATGCTGCTCAGGTTTCAAGACATTGTATCATCATTATTGCACTTGTTCTCCAGTCCCTCAGCACAAACAAACAGAGACCTCTTTCAACATGATATTACTAATCTTATGATAAAATCATACTAATAAAAAAGTCAGAAAAAAAACTAATTTTGGAGGGGAAACTAATACAACAGAAGGAAACAAGGGGCACAAACTCCATTTCCTTTTAGCTTTCCAGGTCACCTTTATGGAGTTTCTTGCAACCTCATAAACTATGCGAGACAACTTCATAAGATTTGAAAAATACCTTAGGAGACCATTACAAACTGAAGCTAGTATTTTGTACAATGATTCAAATTCCATAGAAGTGGAAACATGCAAAAGTAGCTATGTATGTGGCAGAACACAAGTGTGAATAAATAGTGTGTTCTAAGAAGTGCTCTAAAACACATTCTACAGGATAGATTGATTTGTGGCATTGATAATCATCTAATTCAAAATTTTTTGCTGTCAGGGATGGATTTTATCTGGCAAAAAGCAGAATTAGCAAAAGTAATGTAAATGGCAGCAAAAAAACTAAATAGAGTCAGTTAAAAATAAAAGATGCAAATCAAGTCAGAGGCAGCAGCTTAGACTTCTGCAAAGCATTTCTGGTGAAAAGAGGCTTGTTTTGCAATTATTTGTAAATTTAGGCTGGCATAAAGCCACTTAGCCAGAAAATGCAAGAGGCAACAGGACTTGGAATAACAGTCTCGAGTTGTTGCTCTATTTAGAAATATTTGCAAAATATGAAAGCAGAGAAGCCTTGATTGGAGTTGGAATGCAGACAGACTGTAAATGGTACACACTAACCATTATAGGAAGCTTAGTGCTAATGTAGGTACCTAAATATGAATTTGTATATTTTGGTTCCAAAGGTCTTGTTTTTGTTCTGATGTGTAATGAAAACAATTTTAAGATCCTCAAAATTGTATTGAAACAAATTTATTGTTTTCCAGCCTGTGATGAGTCTCTCCCTTTGGGGTGCCGCCTGGAACTGGGGTACCACTGAGCCTCCCGATCCACTAACCTGGTCTCCCACTCACTCTGTAATGCTGTGACAAGCTGCAGACACACTCCCAATCTTACACTTTCACCAGCACACAGATAGGGACACACCCAGCTGTATTAACATGCAGACAGGCTTTCTGACCAGTCCCTGCATGGGAAGGTTATACAGCCAGGGCACTAACCAGCTTCACAGGTGCACACCCTCCCACCGGGGGTAAACCCAAAATTGTACCGTCTTGTATTGCACAGAGAGCTATATATTATATCTATTATATTGTAATAGATGCATAGACAATATTTCTAACTTCAGATACCAAAATGATGCATGCATACAAATAGGATAATCATATTCAGTAAATAATAACCTTTTCAATTATATTTCACATGCCTTATCTTGCACAAAATACATCATAGCTGTGCCATAATCATATCATAATAATATTACTCTGAAGAATATGGGGCGTAATGCCACCCAGCCAACTGTACAATTGACTTAAGTAGAGCAGTTCTAAATTTATACTGGTGTAAGAGGAGAATTAGCCTTGTGATTTTATAACACTGAGTTATACCCTTCTGGCTCCGTCAAGCTGTTTCTTCACTTCAGCAGGTGGGTATTGTAGTTGTAAGAATGCTTGATAGAGATCTTGTAGGTGTTTGTCTCTGTCTGAGGGGTTGGAGCAAATGCGGTTGTATCAAAGAGCTTCCACACAAACTTCCTCATTGCTGGAAACAAATTGACAGAACCAGAAGAGTACCCCATGTTTCCCCATGTACCTCCACTATTTCCCCATGTTATTCCCCACCCCCCACTGTTCCTCAAACGTTCTTGTCAACTGCTGGAAATGGCCCACCTTGATTATCACCACTAAAGGTTTTCTTCCCCTCTCCCCCCCCCGCTGGTAATAGCTGACCTTAAGTGATCACTCTCCTTACAGTGTGTATGATAACACCCATTGTTTCATGTTCTCTGTGTATATAAATCTCCCCACTGTATTTTCCGCTGAATGCATCTAATGAAGTGAGCTGTAGCTCACGAAAGCTTATGCTCAAATAAATGTGTTAGTCTCTAAGATGCTACAAGTACTCCTTTTCTTTTTATGTTCCTCTGTGGGGTCTACTTCCAGGCACAGCTTTTCTTCGAGGCACCCATCACTTATGCTTCTAAAATTGTCTCCATTGTCCATGGGATTCTCCCTTTTGCTTCTTGCACTGAAACTATCAAATTCTGATATTGCTCCCTGATCACATCAATGTCTTATATGTCTGTATTCCCCAAGAGGGATCTGTGGTTCTTACTATCCACCACCACAAACTTCAGTTGGACCATCTGATATTTTTTGGGTTAGTTACTATAAGGGTCACATTTTCCTAAGGGGTGTATTATGCTCTTGTTGTACATTATTAGATGATGCCTGCTGTTTTGAATGGATGTGTATGATAGAATGCACCTCTTTATTCACACCCTCCACACTACTGTCATAATCTTTGTACAAAATATGTCTTGTGAGGTATCATTTGAAAATTAATAACTCACTGATCAGTAATATCATGGTGAAATGTATGTAGCAACATTCTTTGTAAAGTTATGAAATTCCCTGTATAATGTTAAAGGGACCTGTTCAAACTCACTTAGCCCGAGTTAGACACAGCTAGTCAAGCAAGTCTTCAACAAAGGGATGTGTGGTTGCCTTAATTTGCTTTTAAACGGTAAACAGAGTCATCATGCAGAAAGGGAGCAAACAAAAGGAAACCAGCATACATAGGTGAAAGAACCCAGCAAGAAGCATCTTTCCAAACCAGCCTCGCTGTCTCCTTATCCTCAGCTAGAAATGCTTTTCAAAAGGGGCACTGAAACTATTAAAAGGAAGGGGAAACACCACCAATTACCCTCTCTATCCCTGTCCATCTCTCTCTTTGTACCTGAGAAGAGAAAAGAAACAGCTGTTGGACTCCGGGCTATGGGTCCTGACCTACAGGTTGGTCAGTAAGGCTGCTGGAGGTATTTTGTAAGAATTTCACTTTAAACCAAGTCTAGTTTGTTAAGTTTAGTAATAGGAAGTATTTTATCTTTATTTTTCTTGTAAACCATTTCTAACTGTGTTGCCAATGCTTATACTCACAGAAGATCCTATCTTCTTTTGTTAATAAACTTCTTTGATTGTTTAATCAAACCCCGTATGCTGGAGTTAAACTGTTTAAGATGGCAAGCTGTTGTATGTTGTAGCCTTAGAGCGACAATGGACCAAGAGAGGGATGGTCAGTGCAGAATACATGCTTTGTGGGGGAAATTTGAGACTGGGAATGTGTTACAGTTACTTTGCAAAGAGTAACCAAGACTGGTAGGAGCCCAGGTGTAGGGTAGCAAGGGAGAACTAATGGACTGTGCAAGAAGGAAGAGAATCAATACATTTTAGTGGAAAATAATGACATGAAAGTAATGGAGCACTGATGGATTTGGGTGAACTAACAATTTCAAGGGGGAGCTGGGGCTGGATAGCATGTGGAGTTTTATTGCTCTGAAATACAAGTCTTCTCCTTTAAGCTTATTTCCCCCCTCCAGCTTGACTTGGATGTAAAACCCTAGTGTATAAAATTTAACAGGGATGAATCCAAATAGGGTTCTGTACAAATCAAATAGGATTCTTAAGAAATTAGTCTCAAACCCAGTAGAACATATAGAGAAAGAGATCTTTTGTAATCACATTTTTAAATCAGCATAGACAAAGAATTAAAAATGTACACCTTGTTTGAAATATATGTTGGCAAACCATTTGACTGAAAAGATGGATTTAAATTTGTACAGTGCTTAGTGCTGTAGGATCCAAGTCTATGATTGGTTCTGTATGTGCTACTGCAATTCAAATAATAAATAATAAATAGATGTGGAAACTCTATCTTCATTACATTGTAAATAAACCCTCCTACTCTGGCAGGGAAAAACAAGTATGAACTTTCCAGTGCTGGCTGTCTTGTGAGTCAGGTTTTATTCATTCACTACTCAAAAGCTCCCTATAACAAGTCCACTACTCTGATAGGCTAAACAAAATCTGGATTTTGGGTCTTGGTCCCCCAACTGGGACTTGGTCCTGCTTTGAGCAGGGGGTTGGACTAGATGACCTTCTGGGGTCCCTTCCAACCCTGATATTCTATGATTCTATGATTCTATGGATAATTCTAGGACTATGTTTGTGTTTCCAAGACATATGGTAATGGGGTAATTTAGCTACTTCCTAAGTCTTCTGAAAAGACTTAGCACTGCGGTTTTTGTAAAGTCATCATCAGAGGCCCTAAAACTCAGGGCTCATCAATCAATTTGAAGCATAAGAATATAAACTGTGGGTATCACCAACAGACCAATAGATCAGAAAAGAAATATGTAGATATGACTTTACTTTAAATGAAATCTGTATTTTCAATTGGAAGTTAATATTTGCATTGCTTTATTAAAGTCAGTCTCATCAGTCTTAAAATGGCACAGGAATTAGCTTCTGATGTGATCACAGCTTTCAAAGACCTTTTCTCATATTTTAATACTTGAAGTTGAAAGGGATTTTTTCATCAGCAGTTATGTTCAAATTTCCCCTTAAATAATGTTATGGGAATGACTAGGAAACTAGAAATTCCTTCTGAAAAGCTGATGTTCTTAAGTGATGTCTTAATGAGACAGTTTGTGACAATTTTCCACCCTCCCTGGCATGGAGTGACTTTTGTTGTTGCATCTACAGTCAATTATGGATGTTTACCAAAGCCAACAATAAACATAGTCTGGAGACCAAGGATTTTAAAAGCTCCATTAGTGGGACTGACTGAAAACCAGAATGTTTCTTTTACCATCTCATTGAGGTTAAAACATGTATTACTATTCCTTCAGCTCAATGCTAACTCTCTTCAGTAAGTAGGTGGAATAGAATAGCTGTAAGTGAAATTCCATTCTTTAGAGAATTTATTCATAGGCAGGGGGAGTAAGACTGAAGACAGGTAACCCTGCTATCTGGAATTCACATTAACTCATAGTTAAAACACCAGTGTCTATAATTTGTTGTAAACCCTAAAACATACAGTATAACATAGTATGGTTATTATGCGTGAATTCAATCCAAAATTTTCCCTCACCCATTTATAATTAATAATTCAATTTAGTAATTTTCTTCAGGGAGAAAAAGATTTTGCATTGATTTTGCAAAGTTGGTTCAATGTAATCTTTAATTGTTGGAACTCTCAGAAAGCAATCATTACATAAAATGACAAATGCAAGCAGCCAAGACTTAACACTTGTTTCAAGACCTTTGGCATGTAGCATCATAATTTTCAAAAATTACCTCAAATACTGTGATGTCACTGGCAGAGGATAATAATTCTATTTGTATAAATTCACTTACATTCACAGGGGCCTCTAATTTTGTAATCACAGTCAATTGTGCGTGTGTATTTGTTGTACAGCTACCCCATTTTGGGAAGCACACCAATAAAGCAGGTAGTTTGATGTTAGGTGCCTTTCATTTGTGCCTACAATAGATAGTTGCTGAAAAATTACATGATTACAAGATTACATGCCAAGTTTAAGCCCTTCTGAAAGCATGGACCTTAGTAGAAATGGAACACCTCATTCAAAAATGGAACAGAAGACTATTAATTGTCTTCATTCGCAATTATTTTTCTTCTGTTTACTGATACATCATGGCAGACTTCTTTCCAGATAGTTTTCTTACACCGCAGTCTATTTTCCTACCAACAGTATTAGCAACTTTGCTCTAAACTCAAATTACACAAAGCATATGAAAGTTATGGTTGTTCATATGTACATATGTTGCAGAGCGCAAGTAGCACTTCAAGATGTGTTCTATATATTGCACAGCCTTCTTGGTACTTGATTCATGTATTTTCATTTCTATCTCTGAAGTGTAATAACTCTTTTAGGGAGGAGTGAAATCCAGCCTTGGACAGATCCAGACATGAGATGGCAGGAAATAAGCTAATGTCATCAGAAATAAATTGTTGTTATGTGTTATAGATTTGACTTGTCATTGCTTGGTAAATCTCCTCTTTCGAATCCTATCCTCACCTCTCAGATGCATCATGGATGGATATGACAGTTTCTTTCCAGAGTACTACTTGACATTTAATGCCAATTTGTTGCTGGGAGGATGTCATCTCTTCTGATGTTTAATGAGGAAATTCGTATTTTTTCTGACTGAAAATGTGAACCTAGAAGGCATGGTTGAGCCCAAAGAGGGGTAGGTGCCTCACGTTCATAACTGTAATGTAAGTACCTTGCCAGTATTTGGAGAGGTTGAAATCCTGATTGTAAGTTGGCACATGCCCTTTCTTTTTGGAAAGAGCACTGAATCTCAGTGCTGCTTGGTTCAAGACTGTGTATATGGTCTTTTATTAGATAGTGTATATACAAAATGTAGGCAGCATGTGACCATGGCACAAATGTACTGTATGTTGAACACTTGAATAAAAGGAGGGATATTGTTTATTGAAGACACAAAAACAGTTTAAAATCTACATTAAAGTTACAAGTTATGTGTAGAACTCCAAAGAAATAGGGATCTGTCTGTGACAGATTTGGAGCTGCTCTGTAATTTCCAACACACCTCTGAACAACATACTAACCCACAGAGACCTTCCTACCAACACTACAAAAAGAAGGATACTGGGTGGACTCCTCCTGAAGGTCGAAACATATGGACTTCTACATAGAGTGCTTCCGCCAATGTGCCCGGGCTGAAATTGTGGAAAAGCAGCATCACTTGCCCCATAACCTCAGCCGTGCAGAACACAATGCCATCCACAGCCTCAGAAACAACTCTGACATCATAATCAAAAAGGCTGACAAAGAAGGTGCTGTCGTCATCATGAATAGGTCAGAATATGAACAAGAAGCTGCTAGGCAGCGCTCCAACACAACTTTCTACAAGCCATTACCTTCTGATACCACTGAGGGTTACCAAAAGAAACTACACCATTTGCTCAATAAACTCCCTGAAAAAGCACAAGAACAAATCCACACAGACACACCCCTGGAACCCTGACCTGGGGTATTCTATCTGCTACCCAAGATCCATAAACCTGGAAATCCTGGACACCCCATCATCTCGGGCATTGGCACCCTGATAGCAGGATTGTCTGGCTATATAGACTCCCTCCTCAGGCCCTACGTTACCAGCACTCCCAGCTATCTTCAAGACACCACTGACTTCCTGAGGAAACTACAATCCATTGGTGATCTTCCTGAAAACACCATCCTAGCCACTATGGATATAGAAGCCCTCTACACCAACATTCCACAAAAAGATGGACTACAAGCTGTCAGGAATAGTATCCCCGATAATGTCATGGCTAACCTGATGGCTGAACTTTGTGACTTTGTCTTCACCCATAACTATTTCACATTTGGGGACAAGGTATACCTTCAAATCAGCAGCACTGCCATGGGTACCCGCATGGCCCCACAGTATGCCAACATTTTAATGGCTGACTTAGAACAACGCTTCCTCAGCTCTCGTCCCCTAATGTCCCTACTCTACTTGCACTACATTGATGACATCTTCATCATCTGGATCCATGGAAAAGAAGCCCTTGAGGAATTCCACCATGATTTCAACAATTTCCATCCTACCATCAACCTCAGCCTGGACCATTCCACACAAGAGATCCACTTCCTGGACACTATGGTGCTAATAAGTATTGGTCACATAAACACCACCCTATACCAAAAACCTACTGAATGCTGTGCCTACCTATATGCCTACAGCTTTCATCCGGACCACACCACATGATCCATTGTCTACAGCCAAGCTCTACGATACAACTGCATTTGCTCCAACCCCTCAGACTAAGACAAAAACCTACAAGATCTCTATCAAGCATTCTTACAACTACAATACCCACCCACTGAAGTGAAGAAACAGATTGACAGAGCCAGAAGAGTACCCAGAAGTCACCTACTACAGGACAGGCCCAACAAAGAAAATAACGGAAAATAACAGAATGCCACTAGCCATCACCTTCAGCCCACAACGAAAACCTCTCCAGCGCATCATCAAGGATCTACCACCTATCCTGAAGGATGACCCATCACTCTCACAGATCTTGGGAGACAGGCCAGTCCTTGCTTACAGACAGCCCCCCAGCCTGAAGCAAATACTCACCAGCAACCACACAACACACAACACAACCACTAACCCAGGAAGCTATCCTTGCAACAAAGCCCGTTGCCAACTCTGTCCACATATCTATTCAGGGGACACCATCATAGGGCCTAATCACATCAGCCACACTATCAGAGGCTCGTTCACGTGCACATCTACCAATGTGATATATGCCATCGTGTGCCAGGAATGCCCCTCTGCCATGTACATTGGTCAAACTGGACAGTCTCTACGTAAAAGAATAAATGGACACAAATCAGACGTCAAGAATTATAACATTCAAAAACTAGTCGGAGAACACTTCAATCTCTTTGGTCACTCGATTACAGACCTAAAAGTTGCAATTCTTCAACAAAAAACTTCAAAAACAGACTCCAACGAGAGACTGCTGAATTGGAATTAATTTGCAAACTGGATACAATTAACTTAGGCTTGAATAAAGACTGGGAGCGGATGGGTCATTACACAAAGTAAAACTATTTTCCCATGTTTATTGCCCCCCTCTCCCCCACTGTTCCTCAGATGTTCTTGTCAACTGCTGGAAATGGCCCACCTTGATTATCACTACAAAATGTCCCCCCCACCCCGCTCTCCTGCTGGTAATAGCTCACCTTACCAGATCACTCTGGTTACAGCGTGTATGGCAATACCCATTGTTTCATGTTG
Source organism: Dermochelys coriacea (assembly GCF_009764565.3). Lineage (NCBI taxonomy): Eukaryota > Metazoa > Chordata > Testudines > Dermochelyidae > Dermochelys > Dermochelys coriacea. The sequence continues at coordinate 140,238,544 of NC_050069.1, read as the reverse complement.
TCTATGTATATAAATCTCCCCAATGTATTTTCCACTGAATGCATCCAATGAAGTGAGCTGTAGCTCATGAAAACTTGTGCTCAAATAAATTCGTTAGTCTCTAAGGTGCCAGAAGTACGCCTTTTCTTTTTGCGAATACAAACTAACACGGCTGCTATTCTGAAATCTGTAATTTATGAAACTGTATGTTGACATTGTAATTAGGTCTGTTTATTGTATGAGTATGTTGGGTTAAATCAACAGGGCTACTGAGAAAACAAGCAGGAAAGTGCAGCAAGGGAGCGGGATAGGCCACACTAGTTTAAATGTGTGAGGGTGTTAAGGAACAATGACAGAGTCATTGGCTCTGAGGAGTCTGGCTCAATGGCCTGCAGAGCCTACCCAACTAGTTTTGACAAAGCTGGGCCAAGATCTGAAAGGAACAATGGTACTCCGGCTGAATAAAAATGATCTTTCTCTTTCCAGGAGAGGCAATTGTTGAGCAGCTGTTTGGGAAAACCAGGCTGACACAGTCAGGGGTATGTGAAGAAGCTTGGCCTGCCCTGGCCATCATCACAGGACAGTAGAGCTTCAGGTAGGAGACACATGATAGTATAGTGTTTGTTGTTTTAAAATACTTTTCTCTAAATGTTTTGTTCCTACAGATAAAATAAACAATATTTTGCTTAAAGCAGGCTATCTGGTTGTTGTATACATCACTGGTAACAGACTCCTGAAGGGAAGAAACACAGGTGCTGAAACCTGCTGGTTAAGCACGGTTGATACACAAGATACTGTAGCCCAGGGCCTGATGTAAGAGTGGGAATACTGTGAAATTCCACCTCAGGGAAGGTAAAGGCCCCAGAAGGGAGCAGAGGTACAGATAGTCTTGTAACTGTGACACTGCCTAGATGTCAGGTTTCAGAGTAGCAGCCGTGTTAGTCTGTATTCGCAAAAAGAAAAGCAGTACTTGTGGCACCTTAGAGACTAACAAATTTATTAGAGCATAAGCTTTCGTGAGCTACAGCTCACTTCATCGGATGCATTCGATGAAGTGAGCTGTAGCTCACGAAAGCTTATGCTCTAATAAATTTGTTAGTCTCTAAGGTGCCACAAGTACTGCTTTTCTTTTTGCCTAGGTGTGTAATTTCACTAGGAATTACTATAAGAATCCTAGGTATTGATGACCCTTTACAAAATACAGTTACAATAATTGCTAAATAATAATCCTTCCCTGAGTCATGTTCACTAAATAACCTTAGGTTGGGCTGTAACAAAAATAAAGTTTAATAAACTTAAGACTGCCTGGGAAAACTCAGGTTTCAGAGTAGCAGCCATGTTAGTCTGTATTCGCAAAAAGAAAAGGAGTACTTGTGACACCTTAGAGACTAGCAAATTTATTAGAGCATAAGCTTTCGTGAGCTACAGCTCACTTCATCGGATGCATTTGGTGGAAAAAACAGAGGAGAGATTTATATACACACACAGAGAACATGAAACAATGGGTTTATCATACATACTGTAAGGAGAGTGATCACTTAAGACAAGCCATCACTAGCAGCAGGGGGGGAAAAGGAGGAAAACCTTTCATGGTGACAAGCAAGGTAGGCTAATTCCAGCAGTTAACAAGAATATCTGAGGAACAGTGGGGGGTGGGGTGGGGGGGAGAAATAACATGGGGAAATAGTTTTACTTTGTGTAATGACTCATCCATTCCCAGTCTCTATTCAAGCCTAAGTTAATTGTATCCAGTTTGCAAATTAATTCCAATTCAGCAGTCTCTCGTTGGAGTCTGTTTTTGAAGCTTTTTTGTTGAAGGATAGCCACTCTTAGGTCTGTAATCGAGTGACTAGAGAGATTGAAGTGTTCTCCAACTGGTTTTTGAATGTTATAATTCTTGACGTCTGATTTGTGTCCATTCATTCTTTTACGTAGAAACTGTCCAGTTTGGGCAATGTACATGGCAGAGGGGCATTGCTGGCACATGATGGCATATATCACATTGGTAGATGCACAGGTGAATGAGCCTCTGATAGTGTGGCTGATGTGATTAGGCCCTATGATGGTATCCCCTGAATAGATATGTAGACAGAGTTGGCAACGGGCTTTGTTGCAAGGATAGGTTCCTGGGTTAGTGGTTCTGTTGTGTGGTGTGTGGTTGCTGGTGAGTATTTGCTTCAGATTGGGGGGCTGTCTGTAAGCAAGGACTGGCCTGTCTCCCAAGATCTGTGAGAGTGATGGGTCATCCTTCAGGATAGGTTGTAGATCCTTGATGATGCGTTGGAGAGGTTTTAGTTGGGGGCAGAAGGTGATGGCTAGTGTCGTTCTGTTATTTTCTTTGTTGGGCCTGTCCTGTAGTAGGTGACTTCTGGGTACTCTTCTGGCTCTGTCAATCTGTTTCTTCACTTCAGCAGGTGGGTATTGTAGTTGTAGGAATGCCTGATAGAGATCTTGTAGGTGTTTGTCTCTGTCTGAGGGGTTGGAGCAAATGCGGTTATATCGTAGCGCTTGGCTGTAGACAATGGATCGAGTGGTATGATCTGGATGAAAGCTAGAGGCATGTAGGTAGGAATAGCGGACAGTAGGTTTCTGATATAGGGTGGTGTTTATGTGACCATCTCAGAATTTAAAAAAGATTCCCATTTTAATTCAGATCATGTCAACTGAAAAATTCAAGACTCTTTTCTGTAAAAAAAGAAAAAAAATAACTTGTCTAGCCTGTTAAATGTAAAACTCAAGGGTGTACACTGAACAAATGTTTTGGATAATGTTGTCCCTCTGGTACATCTTATATTTCCTCCAAGACTTTGCCATAATTAGATTTCATTAGCTTTTATAAAATACAGTTAACCAATTCCATTGAATGACTTGTTTTAACTTCAGGATCCTTGTACTTTTGTTTTGCAGATGGGGAAACCGTTTAAGTTAAGTGGCTTGTCCAAGACCACAGGGATAGTCTATGTTTGAACTGGGATCAGAACTCTGGAATTTCTGGCTCTCAGATCTGCGATCATACCATTAGATTGCAGCTTTCTCTCAACTAAAAAAATAGTGCCATGAGATTTTCTTTTTTAAACTGCATACATACACATACAGTAGTAGTCACTTTCACATCAATTGTCAAAAATGGCAGATTGTCTTTGCAGCCAAAATGAGCACATAAAAGGAAAAAAAGTACTTGCTATAGTATAAAAAATGGAGGCACACGTACTAGGCAAGATAAATTATTTAAAAAGATAGTGGTATTGTTAGGACAAGGAAGGCATTTTAGTTCTGAGTGATGAAAAAGTCGATAATGCCAAGATGAGCAGGAGGACAGGCCATGTTGTTCCTATCAAGAGTTGTAATCCCATTATCTTTTCTTTTTGCTCAATCATTTTAGAAAGTGACAGGTATTATCACTAGCATTAGTCAGATGACTATCTACATGTTTCACATAATTTCTTAGGCATTAATCCATCAGAGATAATCATGTTCATTTTCCTATGGTTATAAATGGAGAGCAGAAAATGAAGAGTGCTTCAGTGCCGCTGCAAGTTTCCCATATGCATCATATGTCACAAATGGCACAAATGTATTGTCCTTGCTGTTCATGGTTAAAAAAGTAGAACTAGCTTCCAAAAAGGAATATGTAAGTCATAAAATATCACTCTGGCAAAGAATATAATCACTAGCTTTGAATTCTTTCTTTGCATATAATGGATTCAGGGTATTATTAAAGGGTTACAGCCGCAGCATGCACTCAGATCACTGCTTGATGATAGCAAGCTGCTAGTTCATAGTCCAGTCAGTTGTGTCATTTGAAAAGTTATCAAAAACAGGATAGACTGATTTTCATTTGTCTCCATATGCATTATAGTGAGTGCTGCACAGCACTCACTGAGGCTGGCCAGAAAACAAGAATTCTGTGTCACAAAAAAAAAAAAAAAGATTTCCAAATTTGTTTTTGTTCCACACTGGAATGAAAACAAGCCCTTTCGAAATTTTTCATTAAAAAGCATGAATGAGATCAAGCCACTTGAGAACAGCAATAGCCTGTTGGTCAGGGCATTCACTTGGGATGCAAGAGACCCAGCATCCCTACTCTGCATGATTCAGATCAGAGATTTGAACCTGTGTCTTCTACAGCCCAAGTGAGTGCCCTGATCACTGATCTATTTGCCCTTTGAAGGGGTAGAAGGCAGATGGGAGGCTTCCCCACTCCTCCTTTTCCCCAAATTCCATTCTGGATCTGTGGGCTGGTAAACACTGAAAAGTTAGGTCGAACAAGTAAAGTTGCTCAGGGGTGTGAAAAATCCACACCACCAAGTGATATAGTCAAGACACCCTAAACCCTGTTGTAGACAGTGCTAGATTGATAGAAAAATTCTTCCCTTTACCTAGCTGACACCTCTCGGGAAGGTGGATTATCTACAGTGATGGGAGAACCTTTCCCGTCACTGTAGCAAGTGTCTACACTGAAACACTACAATGATGCAGCTTCAGCTGTGCTGCTGTAGCGTTTTAAATGTAAACATAGCCTTAGAACCCTTTCCAATGAAATATTGTTGAAACAGTCTTTCCTGTAAAAAGTTACAGTTTCAACAAATTGGCATTTTCTGACAAAAATGTAGTCAAAAATTTCTCAGTGAGCTCTGGTGCTCATTGTAGATGAAGAGCTCCTCTGTTTTAATTATACATCTCTGGTTTCACATAGCCAGAACATTCTGAAATGCTTACCGACAGCAAAATAGATTTCAGGGTTCAAACTTCAACCATGGGGGACATAGGCCTATTAAATTAGCATATATGTCAGAATACCCTAAACCGCATGAATATGTATTACATACACCACATTTATGTGTATGGGCATTAATATTATATACATTATATCACCTATGAATGTTGAATAGTTGTGTTAAGTGACTTGCATTATGCTTTCCACAGAATGCTGTTCTGATCATGCTAATGTATATATCCCACAATGTTTTGCAAAGCTGAATTCAGCTCTTGTCACAGGCAAATACAAACCTATCAGAGAGAAGACAGATTAACCCAATGCCCTGGTACAGTAAACAGTGTTTGCCAGCCCCATGGTACCTAAAATGTGGTATAAAAAAAAACACAAAACCAAACCCCAAAAAGATAGGAAAGAAATGTGTTGATATAGAGAAACAAGACAAAAAGGTGATTGGTGGGTTAAGTCCTAGGCAATGTTTAGAATGTTCTCTAACTTGTAAACAACCATACTACACACACACACACACATATATATATATGAATACATATTTTCAGAGCAAAATTGAATACTGTGAGACTGTGGTCTCCAGATCGGATCAGTAAAATATTAACTACTTTCTGTAATTGTACTGCTTTGTCTTTGACTAATACATTTGAATAAACTGGGTTATTTGATCTTTTGAATAATTTCAATATTGCATCAAAAGTATAGTCAAGCAGTTGGCTATAACCGTTAGTTAAAAGGTTCAGTTAATGACTTGGCTTGATTTAAAAAAATGAAATTGGCTTTAATTCAGACATATCTGAACTATTTGCAAATTGCACACAGAGCATGCACATTAGAACATTTCCTGAAGTGTAAAGATGAGCAGGTGAACAAGGGCCTGTTGTGGTAACTAGGCCTACATTTACTCTAATTTTGAGTGCAACAGTAAAAAGTATGTGAAAGTTCAGAAGATGTCACAATAACTTATAGTAACAAATATTTATGGAAAAGATATGAAAAGGAAGTAGATTGAATTAGTCTAAACAAAAAGACATACTGATATAACTCAGGACTGTGTTAAGTTCATGACTGGTAAACAAGAAAATGTGGGTCTGGAAATTAATGTGCCAAAATAGGTGTGCTGGATATTAGGCCTAATTGGTGGAAAAAATAATGAGGGAATGGCCTATTCTGCCCATAACTCCTTTTGTGGGTCACTAAAGAAAGAGACCTTGGGGAAAAAATAAGAAAAGATGGGGGCTGCTGAAGCAAGCTTTGCCATCATGGTTGCTACCACCTCCATCTCCTGGGGCCCTGGAATGTCTTTTTCCTAATTTTGAGAGATGCCCTGACCAAAGCAGGCCACAGAGAGGAATCCAGATGACTGTGACAGTCTACACTGTTATGGTCACCACTTTTACAAAATTATGATAAATGTTGTACAAAGTATGCCTTGTGATGTATCATTGGGAAAACCATAGTCTGCTGAGTATTACTGTCCGTTAACATGTGTGCATTATCATTGTACATGGAGTTCTGAGATTTTGCTATACATTTGTTACTGAAACATGTTGTGAGTCTGGGGAATGCTCACAGACTAGCTCTTTAGAAATAACAAAAGACCTATAAACAAAGGCCTGGCATGTCATCCCCAGAGACACCTCACACTGCATGTATACAGATGGTGCAAGCAAGAATTTGCAATTCATATGAAGGACTGAGTGTAGACCACATAGGCAATGGAGCTTCTTGACCCCATGACACATCAAGGACTTTTCCAGTAAAAAGAATCAAGATATAAAAAGGGAGAAAAAAGCCCCCTGGCCAACCCTCCTCCCCCACCTATTCTGAAGATCTTTTGGAAGAGAGAACAAGATCTATTGGAAGAGAGAAACATCATTGAACTGGGGGGAGTAGTCTTAACTGGAAAACTTTCCAGTTAGCACAGACTGCTGTGGGCTTTTGGGTAGCAAAACCTTATTGCTTCAAATTTGACTTAGATTGGGCAAGGTTAGGAAACAGCTTGTGCTTTTTAACTTTTATTTCTTTTTGCAACCAATTCTTACCTTCTATGCCTATACCACTTATAATAACTTAAAACCTATCTTCTGTAGTTAATAAACTTATTTCAATATTTTATCTAAACCAATATGTTTTTGACTCAAAAACAACAGTGACCAAAAAAAAACAATCAAACAATAAAAGATCATGCTTATTAGAAATGCTACATTTTCCTTCTGTAGTCTATCTGTTACCAGCTCTCCAGAGCTTATGTCTTTATTTTTCATATATGCATGTTGATTATTGTTTCATATTAGGGCCTGGTTTTGTCAACTGTGTGTACACAATTGCACATCTAATCTGTATCTAATTATTGTGATTGCACATGCAAATTGGGTTACTGTGTGCTCCAATGAATAGTCACACATCTAAGTGCCTACCTGTGTGCAATTAACTTATGTGTATGTGCAATGCAGGAACTGCAGGCACTAATTAGATGAGTCACTGAGCAAATCAATCCACTATCGTTCTAGGTTAGTGAGTGCATACTGCAAAACACCCAAGAAAGAAAGTTTTTTAGATGCTGGATACTAATGACTTTTATATAAGTAATACATGGATAGGAGCTGAGCGAATGTATGATTAAAACAAATTACAAACTTTGAAAAGCTAGGAGTGCAGGACACATCTTGTAGTGCAAATCCAGATTTTCTATTAAAGTTGCAGAGGATTCTCTCCGCCCCCTTCCCCACCACCGTCCTCCCCCTGATACATCTGGTTGTCTTTCTGAGACACTAATCAGGCTAAATAACTTGCCAATGATTTTTAAAAAAAATTTAGCCCGTCTGAATACACAGAGGTTTGTAGTCATTAAACCACCTAAATAGCATCAATACCCAAGGAGGGAGCCTTACAGAATCATGGGTATAATGTATTGTGTAGATTAAATTATGCTCTAAATTATTCCTGTGCTATTGAAGGCTACTGTGATTGCACAGCTATAAAGAGAACCTGCACAACTATAATATTTGTGATTAAATATTTTCCAAGGTTATATCAATCTAAAGTAATCTGGAGTTTCAGTTCATTATCCTCCAATTTTAGTTGGAAAACAAGAATCCTGTTTCATTAAAATTTGTGAGCTTTTAGCATTTGGTTTCATTTTTCATAAGGATGAAACTGAGACCTTTCAAAATTGCTCTCAAAAGAGCACAGAGAAACCCACCCCATAATAGCCAGTAGTAGTCAGGGCACTTACCTGGGATAGGCAAGTCTCAGGTTCAAGTCCCTTTGCTACTTGATTCAGAATGAGGACTTGTGCCAGAGTATCTTGCATCACTGGTGAGTGGCCAAACTACTGGGTTATTAGCTATCCTGGTGGTGGTATCTCTTCCTCTCTCTCATTTTGACCAGAAATTCCACCCAGGACCTGAGAAACCTTTCTGATGAAAGTTTTATCAAAACTGATATATTGCTGAAAAAAGTTTTGGTTTTGATGAATCAATATTTTCAAACAGAAAAATGTTTTGAAAAAATCCTTTCCAACTCTAGAGGAGCTGCAAGGATTAAGTAATAAGTTTCTAGATCCTGTGTTTTGGAATAAAAAAGCCTCTGCCATGAACAGATTTGTCTTTGGGATAGCAAGAGTTGATCATTTGCTGAAACTGAGAAGCACTGAAAAGTCTGTGTGTGTGCACGTGTGCATGGGGAGTTTGTGATATCTGCACTTGACCTGGTGCATTTTGAGTTAAATATCAGTCAGGAACCCTTTGAAGCATTAATGGAAAATGAGATAAAAGTAAAAGAGCTAGCACTGAAGACAGTAGCATTCCTGCATATTTGCTGTATATAAAAAAAGGACATTCATGTGCCACTAGAAAAACAAACCAAGGAGAACTATTTTTCAAATTGGCTGCAGTGATTATAATGTCATATGGTACACACTGACAGCCTAGCAACCTACTGATTATAAGGATAAAAAACCATTAAATTGTCAATTAACTATCTATCTGTGATCTAGAAGAGTGTAATTTCCATTTAGTGTTTATATGGAAGTGTTAGGGGCTTTCCCTTCACCCATCCCTGGTTCTTGTCATGCAGACAGAAAGCAGAATACCAGAAGGACAAAGTGCAGGCAATGCAATGTTTATTGGGGTTAGTCAAGCAAGCATATCCATAGTTCTGCACACCGGCAGAGCCTTTTCCCAGCGTCCTAGTTTTCCTTTCCTTAGCAGGCATAATTATATCTATAGTGCACATCCTTGCTCCCACACCTTACAATTTATGGTCATGGTCCATTTTGGAGGTTCTTGGAACCAGGGTTTTGGTACCACCTCCTTTGTATCCCATGGGAGGGGTAAAGAGTGAGGCTGTGCTTCAGTCAGGGTTGGGCATTTCTTTGGCTTTTAGTGTTTCTTATACCTTCTCCCCATCCCCCTAGCCCCTCCTGAACGGTGGCTTGACCTTATCTTGGGAGAGGAGTTGAGGCAAGACTGTCCTTCAAGTGTATCCTCTATATTAAACTCCCACTCTGCTCAGCAACACTTTAGCTCTATCTCTTATCTCTTTTCCCCCCATCTGCTTGTGGACAGATGTCTCTGTTCTTTGCTCTTCACTCCCGTGTCTTTGTTCTTTGTTCACACGTATTAGTAAGAATATAAAAATATCAAAAGTCAAATGGGCAAACAAGACCCAAAATTCTATCATTCTCAGGCAAATATACAGGCCTGAATACTATATTATCATCACTAACACTCTTAACAGGAAGCAATACTGTTTCTTCTGGAATAAATGCAAAACAAACACTTTATTTTATGTGCATAATACTCCCTTCCTCCCAAAAGAGGTAACTCCACTCCATCCCCATTCTGATTGCCCTTAGTTTTGCTTCAAGCAATGAAAAAAGGAAGGGAAGAAGTGAGGAAAGTAAAGGGAAGGGATTACCACCCAACTGTGTTGTTTTCTAAGCAGAAGTGAATCTCACAGTGCAAGTCACAGTGGGAAATGAAAGAATGTGATCAGCAGCACTGAGAGGAAAGTCTGGAAACAACACAGGGGTGGATATACTGAAAGAAGGAAAAAGAAAATATAAACAAATAGGTCCAAATTTTGTCCCAGCAGGATTGCACCAGGTGTAAGTTGAAGTCTGGGGAGATCCAGGGCACATAAGTCAATGAATAATGTTCATGCCCCCCGCCCCAGTATTTAAAATTCACTGTAAAGTGTTGAAAGTTGTCAACCTTTTTTTCATTGTAATAGCTTTTGTTGGGTTTTGTGTGTGTGACATTATTAGAAGTTGTGTTAGTTAAGCTACATCCATTTACAATGGTATTGCCAGTGGTAATTAGAGGTTGTTTCTTTTAATTTACTTGCACTAAAACAACAAACACACTATTAAAACAATTAACTGCATGGTATTTGATCAAAAACTGCACAAGTGAGAGTTAGCCAGGAAATTCATGCATCTAGGCCAAAGTGGTTAAAAAATATTTACAAAAGAACAACTGTGCTATTCTCAAGCACTTTTGTTTTTTGCAATTGCAACTGTTTGTTAGTCAATCACCTCCTAGGAATGCTAGCAGAACATCAACTTGAAGACCAGACAATGCACATACCCCAGAGAAGGCTGTGTTTCTTTAGACAAAAGTCTTGAATAACTTTTCTGTCAGCTTCAGATTCAGAGAGCAAAATTTTGTTTTAATTTGGTTTGTCTGGTGAAAAAAAATCTTCCATTATTAGGAATGATATCAGTTGGAATTTCCCTAGATATTACTGTCTCACTCTGCACTGATGTTAAAGTGTTCGTCTTATCCAAATGCTAAGCTGCAAGCAAAAATGATGGTACAGGTACGCATTGCTATTGTGAATGTCACTGTAGCTGATAATAGTTTTCCATGGTCTCTTTTATGCCCCGTAAGTTTTGTGCTAATTATTGCAGACATGCAGCCAGGACTCTGGGATGTAATTTCATTCGTGTTGTTTTGTTATATGCAGTTGGTTGCATATAAGGGACAGAATTAAAAGATACATGACAAAGGGATGTAGAAGAGAATGTAACTACCCGTTGCATAGGCCTAGGTGATATATGATTTTAAAAGTTGGCCCCAATTTCATTAACTTTATTGCCCTTTAGAACGAATGCACTCTTCTCTCATGAATACCTTGCTGATGTGTAATTTAATCTAGTCATTCTTTGTTAACTCACGGATGTTTGTTTGTTAACTCAAATATTCCATGGATAGTACTAATTTATGTTCCTTATTCCCTTAGGACCAGATTCTACTACCCTTACTCACACTATGTAATACTTTACTCTTCTAAAAGACCAATTGATGGGACAGACAAAGGTTCGACCTGAGGTGGGTGAGAGTGGCAGAATCTGATCTCTAATTATTATGCTGTCATTTTAGGATGCCTGGGGTTAAATTCTGCCCTTCATTTGTATTACAGCAGCATCTCAAGACCGCCGCTGAGATCAGGTCCTGTTTTGGGTGAGGCACTGTACAAACTCATAGCTAGACACAGTGCTTCTGCCTCAGAGAGCCTAACTTCTATGAGAGGGATTTCAGAAGCTTTCAGCATTGGTCTAACTCTCCTCTAATTCATTTCAGTGGTAGCTGAGTCAGGCCAATGCTAACCACTTTTGAAAGCCCCATCCTGAGTAAGAGAAGGCAGACAAAATATGGGAGAATGGGAATATACAATATTTCTTTTTTCCAGATGTGGAACTAAGGCCCAGAGAGGCTCAGTATTTGACTACACTAGAAGGTTGTACTGGTATAGTTAAGAGGTAGACACCCACTAGCACATACACAGGTCTATCAGTATAAAGGTGTTTTATACCCTTATACCTATTTCCATATGGGAACGGCAATAGCTATACTGGTATAATGCATCTTTATACATGTATAACTGCATCAACACTAGGCTGTTTATTGGTATAACTGTGTTGGTTTTTAAAAACAAATCACACCCCTAACCAAAATAGTTACACAGGTAAAACATTTAAAATCATAACCGAAATTTCTGACACAGCCAAGAACTGAACTCAAATCTTCTATGTCCCAGATCAAGGCTTTAAATCCCAGGGCCAAGCTTCATCCCCTGCCTTTGTTTCCACAAAGAAAAATCACTTTACTGGGCGTATGTGATGTAAATGAGGGCAGAATTTCTCCTCCTTTCAGGCCTTATTTTAATATATTACATGGATATGTGGGGCTCCTACTCTGTCCTTTCTGTTACAGTTCCTGCTGCTCCTTTTTGCTGTGCTCTACCCTTCAGCATTTGCCATTTGTTTCACCGAATGCCTCTGTACATTTATTCCACTGCTTTTGCTCTTCTCCCCTGATCGGCTGAATTTATTTGTTACCTATTACAATTACTTCTTCCCTACGATAAATCTCAGTATATGGCACCTGTAACTGTGCCATTATGGTGTGTGGTATAGACTCTTCTTTTATTTCCCTCCTGGGTTATACTGTCTCTTTTTGATTTCCTGTACAGTTCACATCCTCTTCTGTCATAGCAGAGCTTTGCTTTATGATTGCTCATTTTCAGGCTTACTGATTTTACTCATAAAATTATTTTTCCACCCATCCTTTTAAAGGGATAGTCACACGTATTTTCATTTTGCATTGTTACTGTCCTTGTATCTGTGTAGATTATATTCTGAGGGAAATCTAACTTCTCCTCTTATCTTTCATAGATACTCAAATATTTCTCTTCAGCTGAGCCTGTGCCTTTGCGTCTTTCAATTTTAAAGTAAGATGGTTCTTAAGTTCTAATGTAGTATTTGGAGCTCAGAAACATACTGGAATTTGTGGGACACTCAATATTTCAGCTGAATCAGGCTGACTGTGCTGCAGTATCATCAAGTCAGATAATGTTCCCATGGGAAGAGAGAATGTAGAGTATTTTGTACAAAAGATCCCTTACTCTAGGGGGATGGGGCAGAGGACTAGGATCCAGGGAACCATGAGTTGAAATCTATTTTTTTCTACTCATTGCTTCTTATATTTGTGCACTTTATCGGTCTTATTACTATTCTCCCGTTCCTCCTCCCCCTTTTTGAAAATATCCACACAACTGTGTTAACTGAAGTTGTATATGGTCACTTCAAGCAGAGCTGGGAATGTGGCAGAACCAAGTCTCAAGAACAAAGCCTTTCAGTCTGAATATACTAAATGTATGTGCCTGACTACCCTTCTGTCACTGATGTTTTGACAACCTGATCATACACTCCTCCCAGTGCCATGAACACAATCCAGGAATCTTGATCCACAACTTTCTACTACTATTGAGCAAATAGTTGTGTGACCCCCTGGCAGTTTGTATCAGTTCCTGTTCTAGTTATTAGTTCACATAGAGGATAAAAGCAAATACTGGGTATCTGAAGTTGCAGATTTCTAAATCCAGCTGAAGTCCCATGTGGGAGGTCTTCATATTTGCACAGAATGGAATTTATCGTTCCAGTTTTCTTTATGGGGAAAAAAGATTTATTTAGTGAGAAAATATACTTGCCCTAAAACAGCTACATGTAAATGCAGCCAACAGCAGAGTTTCTGTGGGAGTATAGCCAGACAGGAGAGTAGTGATTTTGTGCTCTGAGAGTGTAATGATTTGGTCCAGCTATATGGCTTGATTCAGTGTTTGCTGATATCCCATAGCAAGGGGAAAGTACTGATCTCATTGTCTAGGTTTAAAAATCAGTTACTGGCAATCAGTGGAGCAGTGAACAGCTATCAGCATAGTTTCTGTAGGAATTTGGAGAGTATTCTACCCCTCCCCTTTTTTTATTTCCCAGAGGAATAGAGTCTAGGAAGAGAAGACGATGATGGCTTCTGAAGCAGCACTGGAAGTGACCCAAGGAGGAGAGGACACAAAAGATATAGTCAGATGCAGAAGGTTCAGGAAGTATATCCTGCTTGAGTAGATATCTTATGGAAGTTACATAAGCATGAAATATCATCTCATAGAGCTCATGGCAGAAAAGATTCAAGGATTAGAGATGGAGCTGGAGATACTGATGGAATTCAGATGGGAATTTGAAAATATAATGAAGGAAAGGAGGTTGTACAGACAACTCAAGATTTGCAGAAACCTGCCAAACAAAAGGAGCCGGAGGGCAGACTGCCAGAAAAGGAGGGTGATGTAGGACATGTGAATTGCTAAAAGTCAAGATGAATTAGCTCTTATCCAGGAAACTAAAATAAATAAAGACTTTTTAGTTACATAATTAAAAACAGAATAAGGAAGGATGAGGTTGGCCTGTCATGCAGTATGGATGGGACTGAAATTCAAGATAATCTAGCTATAGCCCAAAAACTAAATCAATACTTTGCCTTGGTTTTCAATGGGGATGATAATTTGGAATGTGTGCATGACAGCAGTATGGCTTATAGAAATGAGTGCCTAGAAATGGAAAATACCACTTCTGAAGTGGAAGAAAACGTAAAGAGCTCAATGAGCTCAAACTGGTGCGGGGGGGGGGAAATCTGGATTATTTCCACCCCAGAATACTAAAAGAACAGGAACATGAGATTGCTAATCCAGTAGCAAGAATTTTTAATAAATCTGTTTATTCAAGGGTAGTACCCTAAGACTGGAGAATAGTTAACATTGTACCCATATTTAAGAAATGGAAAAAAAAAGTGGTCCAGGCAATTACAGACCTGTCAGTTTGACCTCAGTAGTATGCAAGGCTTAGAATGAATTGTGGAGGAAAGAATAGTTACATTCCTGGAGGTAAATGATAAAGGGAGTGTAATGAAACAAAGGTTTGCCAAATGTAGATCATGCCAGATTAATCTGGTTTCCTTCTTTGAGAAAATTATTGATTTTTTAGATAAGGGAAATGAACTAGATCTAATATACTTAGACTTCAGTAAAACATTCAACAAGGTGTCACATGGGAAACTATTAGTTAAATTAGAGAAGTTGGGGATCAGTACAAGAATTGTAAGGAACTAACTAAAGGGGAGGAGGTAACAGGTTGTGCTGAAAGGTGAATTATTGGACCAGAGAGAGGTTACTAGTGGAGTTCCTCAAGAATTGGTCTTGGGACCAATCTTAGTCAATATTTTTATTAATAAACTTGGCACAAAAATAGAAATGTGCTAATAAAAATTGGATCAATGCATTGCTAACATTTTATTATCTTTATAATCCTCACATACTCTTCATTTAATGAAAATACTTAATTTGTTGTATAAACAAATTCTAATAAACAGTATCAAGTCTAATTTTCATAACATTTTAACTGCATATAGATATTGGTATGAATTAATCCCATATTTCTATTGCTTTAATTGCAAAATACGGCAACATTATAAATTATATATATAACATTATAAATGATGAAAATAGTAGGATTAGGAGAGCTAGGAAGGCAGATAGAGTCCTAAATGTTCCTTAAATTGACCGTTATGGAGCTTTGTTCTGTATTGTTTGCGAGCACACACACACACACACACACACACACACACACACACACACACACACACTGTCTCCCCCACCCCATGCAAACAATCCATCCACCAGGGAGACTGCAGTACTTTCTGTCCCCTGCATAGGGTTGCCCCATATAGGGATAATCTGTCTCTATGCTAAAACATTTTGCATTTGACTTAATTTGCCAAAAACAAGGATTTTTAATCCACGATGATAAAACATTTTGGTCACTCAGGTCGGGGTTATAAATTTGTGGAAACTAAAAAAAGCTAAAAATGATTTGAAATGGCAAAAGGTTAATCAATAATATGCAAATGTTCCACGATAGAGAAAAGCTGGAGAAACTTCTAACATGAATTAAAGGATAAGAATTAAGATGTCAAAAGGTTAATTAATGTGTACTTAAGTGTTAAACAGTATAATTGATCAGCTCTGTAACTTGATGAACATTTTTCCTAATATTTAATAAGCAAATTAGATGCTATTAAATGGAATTTAGTTGGAGAGTAATTCATGGTGAAACCCAGACAGCCTGTTGATTAATTCTTTGATTATTGATTAACTTGGGGTTTCAATGGCAAACATTTAACAATGGGGACCCCACCCTTCCTTTCTAACTTCTTGGTATTAAAGGGGGAATATGGTTTCAATCCAATGGAATTTTAAAATACAAAAATAAGGAAATGAACACACTATGGTTTGCCTAATACCATGAATAAGATCACATTGCAAACATTCATTTCTAATGAAAGGCTAGGAAGAAGTATACCTAAACTTAGACTCAGAGACTTTAAGGTCAGGAGGGCCATTGTGATCATCCAGTCTGACCTCCTTGACATTACAGGCCAAAAAACTTCACCAACCCACTCCTGAAATAGACCCCAAACCTCTGGGTGAGTTACTGAAGTCCTCAAATCATGGTTTAAAGACTTATGCTCTAATAAATTTGTTAGTCTCTAAGGTGCCATAAGTACTCCTTTTCAAGTTACAGAGAATTCACCATTTACACTGTTAGATATGGTCCTGAAGCAAAATTCGGATTGATCTCAAGATCTTGACCATTTCATTCAGGGCCCATCTCTAAAGATATCCCATGGATGTATTAACATTAGGGGGAAAAACAACTTTTAATTGTCCTGACTTCTGTATAGTAAGCTTAATGACTTACAAGCTGCATTAATAGAGTTTCTTGCTTTTATTCCCTTTTATGTTTTTTTTAAAAGAAAGGAAAATAAGGTGAAAAAGGAACCTGTCCCATGCTTACTAATGTTAGCACCGAAATGGCCCACACAAGGACTGAATATCATATTTGCTTTATCAAAGTGGATGGGGTAGCAAAGCTGCCAATGACCCCAGTTTCACCAAGACAGCTCTGGGGTTTAGCATCTCCAGGAATCTATGGGCCAGGTCAGTATTCACAGCACAGGCATATGTTGCAGTGTTGAGCTCCAAGCACAGCAGCACACCTCCCGGATTGCCAACTGCCACCTAGTCCACTCACTGCCGCTCTCAGCATCAGCAACTCCCAGCTGTGTTTATTCCCCTCTTAGCAGGCTCTTAGGTGGGCTCAGCAGAAAAGCAGATGCTGATTACAGCACCATGCAGGCAAAGGGGGAGGGAGGGAGAAGATGTGGAAAGGGGAAGTCACTAGTGGAGTCAGGGGAGTGAGATGCTAGGCATAGAAACCACTCAGGAAATACTCAAAAGATGGAGATTGTCCCTAACTATGCATAGGTGCTGAAACTAGGGGTGCTACCATATCCCCTGGCTTGAAGCTGTTTCCATCATATACAGGGTTTACAGTTTGGTTCAATGGCTCTCACCACCCTCCCTATACAAATTGTTCCAGCACCCCTGCTAACTATGCACAGGGATACAGTTCCAAATGAGGGTTCGATGCTTTGCATACAAGTGGAATAAAATCCATATTTACACACAGTGCTTGACAGCTGCACAGACTTAGCTGTAGTTTGCTTAAATACAGCATTTTCTTTCCTCTCTCAGCCCTTAGAAATGTATGAGGAAGACAAAGCTGCTGCTTGCCGTCTCCATAGTGACACCCTGACAGTATCCTGAGAAAACATTTTTACTTCAGCACCTAATGGATTTGCGTCCTGAACAAAACCACTCAATAAGGAAAGTGCCAGGAATAGAAAAGTCATTCATTATGGTGCACAGCTCATTGTGATCTGCTTTGGCCTGGACTGTGATAAGTGATTTCGCATCGTGTTTAGAAGTGGTGAAGAAATAGATTTTTCCCTACATTTGTTTAGCTTGCTGTATTCAGGGCTCATTTAAGTTCAGATCTTGATTTAAATGCTGCAAAAGAGCATCTCATTTCTCTTTTACTTCAGCAAATGAGTATTTTGCTTGGCATTAGAATTAAACTTCATTTAAAAGTGTAACTATTTACTTGTGGAAACAGTTGTCATTTCACTTAAAAAAAATCAAAGGGGTTTATATTTCAGAAATAAGAATATAAAAAGCTTGAATGATGGATGTTTATAGGACTCTACATTTCTGAGTGCAGAACCTTCACTCAGAGCTCTGAGTTTGCACCCTCTAAAAATAGCATCTCATCCAAGCAGTTTTTAATGTTTCACTTCTTTAAGTTCACAAACAAGCAAAAAGTGTATCATATTTAGGTGCCGTGATTGTGACGCATGTTTATCCTCCACTGATGTGATGTATTTTGTTTATGGTCAATAGTCCAGTTCAATATCTGAACAGGTGAAACAAAGTTATCTAGTGAAATTATGATAGAATTGAAGCAATGTAGCGAAGACTTTTTGTTTTCAGTTTTTCCAAATCAGCAGTTCATGACATTTTAATTAGGTTCCATATGTTTGAAGTCTACTGAATGAATATTTGATCATCTTGAGAAATGTCACATTCTTTATTTGCAATAATTTTCATGTAGTTAGGAATAGAGCTAGGTGAATCACTGATTTTTTTGGTTTGCTGGCAGTCTGGCAGATCTGTAAAAAATAAAAAAAAGAAGAATTTTGGTTCTGGTAGAACCAAATATGAACTTTTTTAGAATTTTTGGCAAATTGAAAAATTCCGTTTTGGAGAACTGAATATTTTGTTTAATTTGAAATATTTTGTTTCTGGGCATTTGTAAAGGACGAAATTCACAAAATGGCTGGAGGAGGTAGTCACAGTGCCTCCCTCTTGTAACATTTAGCCCAGTGGTTTAAATCCCTGTGCCACATTAGGCAGAAGGGGGAATTGATGTGGAAGACTTGGGTGCATCGGTGAATGTCCTAACTAGCAGGCTAAAAGTTATAAGGCTGTTATAATTTCTGGCTGTTTTTTGAATGGCACCAAAGACAAAGTGAAACAAGGTCCCCTCCTCAAGTTGTTTTTGTTTGAAGCTATTTGGTGAATTCATGTCAAATTCATGAGTAGTTTTGAATCAATGGAAATAACATTTTTCAGTGAATAAACTATTTATCTGAACATTTTTGCCCACCTCTAAGTGGGAAGCTGCATAGAATGATACTTTTGGCTTGTGAAAATATTTCAAGAGACAACATCACATGGATGATCGACATCTCTTTACTATTGGTTTTTAAATAAATATGTACACACTAAACCCCAGGTTTTCAAATGAACCACAACTTGAATGATGCTATTGCCCCCATAAAGCATGGTGGGCTTTATTTTTCCAGAGGGAGGAGAGAAGAGGCTTCCAGAAGTCTCTTGTTAAAATACTGCCACCATTAAGTTGAAAGGATGGTTGGGATGATTTCCCTGCTTCTGAGTTTATTCCCTTCTTTGGATACTGCAGAACAATCTCTAACATAACTTGGCCAGTGGCTCAAAAACACTGAAAAATATTTTGCCCCACCCTATCCCCCTTAGTTTAAACCTTTAAAATGAGCCAGATGGGAAATATTAAAAAAAAAAAAAACACCTTCAAGGGAAGACACTCATGACATCCAAAGAAGACGTTCACCATATCCATCATTTGCACTATAGTTGAACCACTGGCTCTATCATCATTTAATATATTATTTATCATTTGTATTACAGCAGTGCCTAGAGGCCACAGTCACAGCAAAGTTTAATTGCTTCCAGCTAAGTGTTGCTTAATAAGTTTGTGGGAACAATACTGTTTTTCAGACCTTGTCTACACTACTAGGATAGGTCAACCTAAGTTATACTACTCCAGCTACGTGAATAATGTAGCTGGAGTTGACAAAGCTTAGGTTGACTTACTGCAGTGTCTACACTGCTCTGTGTCCCTTACCTTACTCTTCACTAGACCCACTAAATCGCTCCTGCTGCATCAATCGCAGTAGCATCAATCCCTGGTAAGTGTAGAGATGGCCTCAGTTGCCATGTGTTTGATATGTGACTATAACATGCATGTACAGGAAATGTGGCATTTCATCAGAATATTGTTTATTTATAGGATAAATATTTCAAATTTACTAAATTGTTTTCTCTTGAACAGTTGGTATACATTTTACCTAAATAATATCAAGTAGAACATTCAACAATAAATGAAAAACTTGGAAACTAAACTCAATCTTTGGATTGGACAACTTCATCTGCAAAAAGAAAAGGAGTACTTGTGGCACCTTAGAGACTAAAAATTTATTAGAGCATAAGCTTTCGTGAGCTACAGCTCACTTCATCAGATGCATTTGGTGGAAAAAACAGAGAGGATATGTATATACACACACAGAGAACATGAAACAATGGGTTTATCATACACACTGTAAGGAGAGTGATCACTTAAGATAAGCCATTACCAGCAGCACGGGGGGAAAGGAGGAAAACCTTTCATGGTGACAAGCAAGGTAGGCTATTTCAAGCAGTTAACAAGAATATCTGAGGAACAGTGGGGGGTGGGGTGGGGGGGAGAAATAACATGGGGAAATAGTTTTACTTTGTGTAATGACTCATCAATTCCCAGTCTTTATTCAAGCCTAAATTAATTGTATCCAGTTTGCAAATTAATTCCAATTCAGCAGTCTCTCGTTGGAGTCTGTTTTTGAAGCTTTTTTGTTGAAGGATAGCCACTCTTAGGTCTGTGATCGAGTGACCAGAGAGATTGAAGTGTTCTCCAACTGGTTTTTGAATGTTATAATTCTTGACGTCTGATTTGTATCCATTCATTCTTTTACGTAGAGACTGTCCAGTTTGGCCAATGTACATGGCAGAGGGGCATTGCTTGCTCATGATGGCATATATCACATTGGTAGATGCGCAGGTGAACGAGCCTCTGATAGTGTGGCTGATGTGATTAGGCCATATGATGATATCCCCTGAATAGATATATGGACAGAGTTGGCAACGGGCTTTGTTGCAAGGATAGGTTCCTGGGTTAGTGGTTCTGTTGTGTGGTGTGTGGTTGCTGGTGAGTATTTGCTTCAGATTAGGGGGCTGTCTGTAAGCAAGGACTAACCTGTCTCCCAAGATCTCTTAGAGTGATGGGTCATCCTTCAGGATAGGTTGTAGATCCTTGATGATGGGTTAGAGAGGTTTTAGTTGGGGGCTGAAGGTGATGGCTAGTGGCGTTCTGTTATTTTCTTTGTTGGGCCTGTCCTGTAGTAGGTGACTTCTGGGTACTCTTCTGGCTCTGTCAATCTGTTTCTTCACTTCAGTAGGTGGGTATTGTAGTTGTAAGAACTTTGACAGAGATCTTGTAGGTCTTTGTCTCAGTCTGAGGGTTTGGAGCAAATGTGGTTGTATCGTAGAGCTTGGCAGTAGACAATGGATCGTGTGGTGTTGTCTGGATGAAAGCTGGAGGCATGTAGGTAGGCATAGCGGTGAGTAGGTTTCTGGTATAGGGTGGTGTTTATGTGATCATTGCTTATTAGCACCGTTGTGTCCAGGAAGTGGATCTCTTGTGTGGACTGGTCCAGGCTGAGGTTGATGATGGGATGGAAATTATTGAAATCATGGTGGAACTCCTCAAGGGCTTCTTTTCCATTGGTCCAGATGATGAAGATGTCATCAGTGTATCACAAATAGAGTAGGGGCATTAGGTGACGACAGCTGAGGAAGCGTTGTTCTAAATCAGCCATTAAAATGTTGGCATACTGTGGGGCCATGGGGGTACCCATGGCAGTGCCGCTGATCTGAAGGCATAGATTGTCCCCAAATGTGAAATAGTTATGGGTGAGGACAAAGTCACAAAGTTCAGCCACCAGGTTTGCTATGACATTATCGGGGATACTGTTCCTGACAGCTTGTAGTCCATCTGGTGTGGAATGTTGGTGTAGAGGGCTTCTACATCCATAATGGCTAGAATGGTGTTTTCAGGAAAATCACCGATGGGTTGTAGTTCCCTCAGGAAGTCAGTGGTGTCTCGAAGATAGCTGGGAGTACTGGTAACGTAGGGTCTGAGGAGGGAGTCTACATAGCCAGACAATCCTGCTGCCAGGGTGCCAATGCCCGAGATGATGGTGTGTCCAAGCTTTCCAGGTTTATGCATTTTGGGTAGCAGATAGAATACCCCTGGTCGGAGTTCTATGGGTGTGTCTGTGTGGATTTGTTCTTGTGCTTTTTCAGGGAGTTTCTTGAGCAAATGCTGTAGTTTCTTTTGGTAACTCTCAGTAGGATCAGAGGGTAATGGCTTGTAGAAAGTAGTGTTGGAGAGCTGCCTAGCAGCCTCTTGTTCATACTCCGACCTATTCATGATAACGACAGCACCTCCTTTGTCAGCCTTTTTGATTATGATGTCAGAGTTGTTTCTGAGGCTGTGGACAGCACTGTGTTCTGCATGGCTGAGGTTATGGGGCAAGCGATGCTGCTTTTCCACAATTTCAGCTCGTGCACGTCGGGGTGGACTCCTCCTGAAGGTCGAAACAGCAGCCTGGACTTCTACATAGAGTGCTTCCGCCATCATCACTAACCCAGAAATCTATCCTTGCAACAAAGCCCGTTGCCAACTGTGTCCATATATCTATTCAGGGGACACCATCATAGGGCCTAATCACATCAGCCACGCTATCAGAGGCTCGTTCACCTGCACATCTACCAATGTGATATATGCCATCATGTGCCAGCAATGCCATGTACATTGGTCAAACTGGACAGTCTCTATGTAAAGGAATAAATGGACACAAATCAGACGTCAAGAATTATAACATTCAAAAACCAGTTGGAGAACACTTCAATCTCTTTGGTCACTCAATTACAGACCTAAAAATGGCAATTCTTCAACAAAAAACTTCAAAAACGGACTCCAACAAAAGACTGCTGAATTGGAATTAATTTGCAAACTGGATACAATTAACTTAGGCTTGAATAAAGACTGGGAGTGGATGTGTCATTACACAAAGTAAAACTATTTCCCCATATTTATTCCCTTCCCCCACCCCCCCATCCACTGTTCCTCACACGTTCTTGTCAACTGTTGGAAATGGCCCACATTGATTATCACTACAAAAGGTCTCCCCCGGCTCTCCTGCTGGTAATAGCTCAACTTACCTAATCACTCTCCTTACAGTGTGTATGATAACACCCATTGTTTCATGTTCTCTGTGTATATAAATCTCCTCACTGTATTTTCCACTGAATTCATCCGATGAAGTGCGCTGTAACTCATGAAAGCTTATGCTCAAATAAATGTGTTAGTCTCTAAGGTGCCACAAGTCCTCCTTTTCTTTTTGTGGATACAGACTAACATGGCTACTACTCTGAAACATACCACAGCAAAAACCCTGTTTTCTCACTGTGTGTATCCCTGCTCAGTCTCTGATAGGGCTGTGCTGGTATAAGCAATCTGTTGCTCCTGGTATTGTCTTTTGTTGCTTTCTTGTCCTGAGAGACTGAACCTGATATGCTCTCACACTAAAGGAGAGAGTCAAAAGGTCACCTTGTCTGATGTGTTCTCTCCCTTGTACCTAGATACAAGTCTCACTGAAACTTTCTGAGACCTTCCTCTGTTTTTGCACACACTGCTTAAATAGTTTGACTTGCCACATTCCTTGCAGTGCTGTCTGACTGTGCGGGCACTCCTTTAGCTTTTCATGCTGTTTCCCATGGAAAATGCACATTGTGGTGGGTATAGAACTCTGGCCACCTGCTCTCCTTTGTACTTCTGGGAGTGTTGCATTTCCTAGGGCTTTCATCATGTCTTGAGGCTTCTGCTCAAGACCCATGTCTAAGCATCTACTAATGCAAAATCACCTTTCTAAAGTAGTTGCTCCCACAGGGGGTTATTCCAAGTGCCACTAACTATTCTGTCCCAAACCAGGAAGTCCTTAAATTGCCTGTAGCAGCCATTGTGCATAAGGCAGTAATATAGAGGTCTATCACCTCCCCTTTGGATTGGTCTCTAGTGAACATTTTGTGTTACTCCACAGTTTTATTCTGCTTCAGGGAACAATATTTCCCCATGGCTCCTGATGAGAGGCTTGAAGTAGTGATAAACAGCTTTCGGCTTTGTTCCCCAATAAGGCACAATAACAGTTTTACTTTCCTGCTGTTCTCGTCCTGGTGCATGGCCAGGTCTTTGTAAACTCAAACTCTGCTTCTGCTGGGTCCATCCCTGGGTTAGGATTGTGCCTCCAAAATCAAGAACTCCAGAAGGCCTCATACCAAGTTCCATGGCTCATACTACAGCTGCTGCACAGCAGAGAACTCTCTGCTCAGATGCTGCTACCATGTTTCATTCACACTGAATGAAGCTGAATGCAGATTAAGTTGAACAAATAGAACTTTATTAAACCCTGTGGACTGCTCTGTCCATGTGGAGGCTGAGTTGCTTCCAACCTAAATCTCAGGCCTTCTTTGTTTCCATTGGGATACTGTCAATATTAGTCTCTCCAGGGAACAATAGCCCTATATCTCTGATTCCACTGTTCAGACTAAATTGTAATTTGGGGTAGTGGATAGTACTCATTTGTACAAACCTTTTCTTTCTGTTTAAATGTATTGGTATCAAATGGTCACCGATCAGAAAGAAAAGTTGTTAAAGATTTTTTTATCTGTTAATGTAAAGAGTATATTATAGCTAGCACTATATACTTGAAAACTCTTAATCCCTACTTTAATATTTTAATTCCTGTTTTGAAGATATATATATATATAAAATGCTGCTTAGATTCATATAAAACTACTTTTAACAATTAGGTAATTAACATTGCCCATTCCACAGAAAATACTATTATATTTGGTAACTTAATCAAATTATAAATCTTAAATAGAAATGCTTAATCTTATCCCTAGAAGATGGTACTTCTAGGGATGAAAAGTAGAAAGAACAGGAACAGGCAATTTATATTAACTTTTTTAAAAACTGAGTCATGATCTGTTAAATGTATCTATCATCATTGTAAATGAGAATAATTTTACATGGAAAAACAATCCTTCCTATATTGACTTTATCCCCTACTTCTGTGATAGTGGGATATAAGAATAGGAGGGCATGAGGAACCCTTCCTTTTCTCCACTCTTCATATGTCTTAAAATAGGATATTAAAAGTGTTTCACATGCTTGAAATACATCATGTAAACAAGGCAAGTTGTAGATAGCATGTGCTAGATAGTTGAGTAGAAGCCTAGGCTGCATGTTAGTTAGCCTAGGCTAACCATCATGTGCTAAACCCCCAGCTTTTATCCCAATCTAGACATACCCTCTAAATGTAGCTGTGCAGAGAGCAGCCATAATTTGATTGACATGCTGTGAAGCATAGCATAGATTTGGAGGAGTTGCCAACTAGTACTCTAGCAGTGGCAATGCTCTCGTACAAAACACGTCTGGATGGGTCAAAGCATGGCTGAGGAGAGAGAAATGGTAATTAAATCAGATACTCATAAAACACCATCTTGATGAGAATAGCCCACATTTTATGGGGAATTATATTCTTAGCAGTATATATATCAACGTTGGGCACAGTGACGTGTGCCTGTAATCTCAGATACTTGGGAGGCTGAGGTTGGTGGATCACTCAGGATTCTGGGCTGCAGTGCACTATGCTGATTGGGTGTCTGGTGCCACTGCCAGCCTCGCCAGCATGTGGCTGAAGGACTGACTAGAACAACACGAATGTCATGTTGTGATCAGCGCTCTCTCTGTGATCTGATCAATCAAGGGGATATATATCGGCCACAGTTTATTAAAAAGCATATAGCTAAAATAAGGATCATTAAAACAAATAAAGATACAATTTCAACCTTAGAACATGATACTAAGGGCTTGTCTACATGGTAAGGAAATGTGCTCCAGGAGGAGGGTGTGATCTCTAAAATGCATCAATGTGCTTAGTGTCAATTCAATCATGTAGACCCTGCTGGTGCTCACTAAAGATTCCCTCGAGCACTTTAACATGGTACTGTTTTAAATAGTGCTACATTAAAGCCCACCAGCAGGGTCTACATGGACCAATTAATGTGCAACATGTTCATGCACTCTGTAGAGCTCATTACCCCACCATGTAAACAAGCTCTCAGATACACGACATTTAAGAGGCGATTTAAAAAAAAAAACTTGTGGTAAGACTGACCCAGAGGAATGTAATTTGTACAGAACTCAGCCTACATACTATAACTCAGAGAATGCGAAAACCTTCTCAAAGATTTTAGCCACACAACTGAAGAAAATACCCGACAGTCTTATAGCTGGAGATCACATGAGATTGATCAGTAGTAGCTAAGTTCCCTTATGAATTTTCTATGTCCTTAAAGCTCTTTAATCAGCAAAGTCAAAGCGCTATTAATTTATATTTTTAAAGCAGAGAAAGCATTTGATGAGGTCAAGTGAACTTGTAGTTATTTGAATTTGTATTACAATTTTTCAAATGGTAACAGTATCCTCGATAAAGAAAGAATCTTCCTTTCGGGACCCAAAGGCGAAGTAGTTAAGGTGAATATTGCCCTTATGTAGAGGACCAACAGAAAGCCTATGTCTATTAAAATAAGGGCTTAAGTGCAATTTAAGTGGTGCATATGCCTTGCATAGGGCGCTGTACATAGGGGTGAATGCCACTTTAAGTGCATAGATGCATAGCAGAAATACTACATCTCCCAAAAGCTGCAAGTATGGGATACTCTCCAAATCACTTTTTGAAATACTGAACCTCAGCTACTGTCAGTATAGATTTTTGTTTTGAAGTTCATGCAAATTTCTATAGTGAACATTTTGCTAAAAATCCAAACTCCGTTCAGAAAAGTCCTGCATAGAACTCTTGAGATCACTGACATTTACATATTGGGTTCAAATCTTGCTCAGCTTGATCCTTTATATGTACTATTACTGCACAGATAGCAATTTTTTTTGTGTTTTGTCTTACTTCACTACAATGTTGCGTTAATGAAGGTTTCAATAAGGAGAGATGAGGTGTCAGGGTACAGTGGTCTAGAGAACTGGAGTATGAAGAAGATTGGAGCTTGATAGCACTCCAATTTGAGTAAAACCAGAATTTCCAGGAGGCTTGGCACTTATCAGAAACTAATTTACAAGGTGGCCGTATATGCAAGCCAGACTGTGTCTCCTGTACATGCTCTTGGCAGAGCCAGTTCGAGGCACCAGCAAACCAAGCAGATGCTTGGGGCAGCACTTTCCAAGGGGCGACATTCCAGACCCTTTTTTTTTGCTTCAGCGGCACTCCATTTGGGGTAGCAAAAAACCTAGAGTCGGCTGTGGCTCTTGGGTTTTTTGTGTCTTTGCTAATGCACATGCAGATCATTTCAGGGAAATCCAAAACAACTTGCCCTACCGTAGAACCAGTGTATGCTGGGTTCAAATTTGACAGTGCACCTCACATATTGATATCAGCTAAATTGTGCAAATTCAAACACCTAAATGAAGAGCCTGTCTTTCAAAAATGTTGAGCACCCTACAGCATGCACAGACTTCAGACAGAAACCAGCTGAGTACTCAATACATTTGAAAATCATGCCACTTATTTAAGCACCCCAATTACAGATTTTGAGTTTAACTTTAATCACATATTTCTGACAATTTTGATTTGAGGGCCTATGATACATGACTTCAGTGATATATGAAAGTAACTATTGAAATCTTCCCTGTTTGAAGGAATACACATAACAAAAAGGTTAGTACTACTAAAAAAAGTACATTTCAGACAAATTGTTATTGACATACTTATGGGTAAGACAAGCTGTTATTTGTATCCCCATGGCCATATAGATAAGAAAGTCAACCACTTACTGTATTTCAGTCAACATCTTAGGAGAAAGTTGATTAAAATGAAGAGAAAGCCCTGTATTTTATGATATTTTAAGATGGTAGAACCTCATTTGAAATACAAAATACACTTGGAACAACACATTACTATGTTTATTCAAGATCAGCTGGTCAACTAAACACTTATTAAATCTAGATTTTGACCTGTCACTGAGGTTGCATACCTTAAAAATGTTCAGTTCAAGTCAAAGTTTTCAAACTTGGGGCCTAACATTAGATATCTACACCCAGCTGAGTCAGGTAAGTGGAAACTGACCAGAAACTGTGTGTGACATAATCAGATTCCAAATGAAGGATGTAGCTAAACTGAAATGAATGAGGATGAATTGCTATTTGCTTGAAAATCACTGGGAGACTGACTTTTTATTTGTTACCCAAGAAGAAAATCAGGATCACCATGAAATTCTTCAGCTGAGACACCAATGGGAGGGGATTGTTTGTTTTTAATTAATCAAACAGGGCTGGGGTCAAATTTTGTTTCTGGAAGATGATCCATATTTTTGAGCCAAATCATAGAGTTGGGTCAAAATCCTGTTGCCTTTTTAATATTCTTTGCAAACTGTATATAAATTGCATGAAATTTCTCTTTAAATTGCTATTTTTTATTACATAAAGATCAGGAAACAAGAGATCTGTTTTTGTGTTTTGGGCATGAGCAGAGAGATTGACAAACTCAAATAGCAAGTATTAATATGTGTATAGAAAGCCAAATAGAACTGGACAGCAGTAATGATTGGGCAACACTTAAAGTAAGAATTTTTATGAGGGTGAAAAACAGCAGCCACTCAGATCAATTTGATTTTCACTCTGTTGATTTTATATTTCATTATCTAACAGATTAAAGGAATAAAAGACAAGTAGATGCAAAGGAGGCACTAACCACTGATTGAGAAAAGTATAAAATCATTTCTTATATATTACAGTGGGGGGGGGGAAATCACGAGAAGTAGTCAAACATGAATGATGCAAAAGCACAAAAAACAGAAATAACACCTTTTTAAAACATAGCAGAGAAAAAGAGGTGACAGATAGGGCCCAAAAAGCAATACATCAATGAGATAAACAAAGATTGAACTTGCCATAATAGGAAGGAGCAAGATGGCTACTGTTGTTTCATATTTAATAACAATTGAGAAAAAAACCTAAATGAACTTAAGAGCACCAAAAATTAAGGGCTTTTCCCATCCATACTTGGACAATAAATTAGCTATAAAACAAAGAGCATAAGCTTCCTGTTGGTCAGATTATCAAAGTTCAGCAGATTCAAGTATTCTGTGCACCTATTTGTGTGTGCAATATCAGCTGAGTGTATGGAAAGTAGGCATTTGCATGTGCATGTGGGCAGGTAGATACATGCCTCACCTGGAAAATCTACATTTTAATTGTTAAGTGCCCACTCCAAAAATGCTTTTTACTGATGCCTAATGTGTAATGGACCTGGACACCTCTCATGTGGAGGAAAGCTTACCAGTCCTGGGGTCGGTCAGGCTACCACGTGACATGGAACAGAGCTCCTCCGTCTTTGTGGCCTATGAAGGATGATAAGGGTGAACGATGCACACAAATGAGATCTGTATGCCCTCCATTGGCTCTCTATGGATCCTGACTCCTCCCCCACGCAGGAACCCTGGAAACTATTATTTCCTGATATCGTAGCAGTGGCAGCAGCTCCTGCAGAGTAACCTATGTATGTGATTGCATGACTGGAACTCAAAGTTATGCCCCAAAACCAAGTGTTTGTGGGTGAATGGCTGGCTGTTGCTTCAGACTCAGCAACTCTTCCTCCACTATCGTCTCTGGGGAGGCCCTGTGGGTCCTGTGTCAGCTAGCACCAGAGGTGCAAGGGGGACTGCTCAATCCACTCACTGTCTTCCCAGACATCAGTCAATCAGGGAGCCTCCATCTCCCACATGCAGGAACAAAAGGGGAGTCACTGTCTCCCTCAGCATCACTGGATCTATCCAGTACCACATTATGAATTTCTTTCCTGATAAATGAGATGCATTGGCCTCCCTTTATTAGTGGTGCAGAGCCAAGGCTCCCCTTACATTTCCTTCATGTACTGGTGCAAATACCAGGCACAGTCCTTACTTTTCTTCTCCACACCTGCAGTGGAAATCCTGGGAGGTCACACACGGACATGGGGACTCCTGCACCACACATATGGATGCAGAGGGAAGTGCCACAATCTGTCTTGATGGTATATATTCTTCATTAAACTATTAGACATCAGATCAGTAGTCTAGTGGCAATGCTAGCAGCTGCACTTACAAATGATATC
Source organism: Dermochelys coriacea (assembly GCF_009764565.3). Classification (NCBI taxonomy): domain Eukaryota; kingdom Metazoa; phylum Chordata; order Testudines; family Dermochelyidae; genus Dermochelys; species Dermochelys coriacea. Next base: position 140,208,958 of record NC_050069.1, on the reverse strand, counting down.
CCTGTTTGGGTCCTCTGCTCAGTCCCATGCTATTTCGCATTTGTTTCACAATTGTTTTGAAAAGATTCAGAGAAAGGAGGACCTTATCAAACTTTCAGTGCTTTTTTTAGGACGTTCAATTTTATTTTTCAGATGCATTTATTTTCCTCATGAGGGGTTATTTTTTATGTACTAAAAACTGTGAATCACTTTGGTCTTAGCTTCTTTGTCTAGACTGAGACATGGCTGTCTCGGGTGATCGCTTCGTTAGGCTCCTGGCTGCTGCTCTGAGAAAACCCATTGTATTTCTAGCAATAAACGAAATATGACTCTTAACTCAATAAAAGTGAACATTAGATTTAAGGTTTAGGTTCTGCATAATCATATATAAATGCATAATTGGCAAATTACATTCTTCTAATTTCCATACAGTTCAAATGCATGCTATTGTCTCTTCTGATTAATAGCATATAGTTGTACATTGAGTGTGATGTAGCATACCTCTAAATGAGAGCACTGGAGGTGGACAACAGAATTACAGTTTTAAGTCTGTAAACAAAAGGAAGAATACATTATCTTCATTTTCAGTACTCTTTGTAGCTTTTGCAATTTAAATGGCCACTGGTGAGCTGCACTTCAAAACTGTATGAAGACTAATCTTCAGCAATTGTTCTGTCAAAAAACTATATAGATTTTTTTATGCAGGGCATTTTTGTTTGTTTTATATGTAATGATACCACTTCCAAGAAACCTAAGTATTTTCATTGTTGCTTAAAATATATCCACTTGTCATTTAGAAACCTCACTATTGTAGGTGTTTATTATCTAGTAGTTCAAATCTTTTTTTCCCCTTCACCTTTGTCAGCCATATTTTTTCATGAAATAAAGAGCAGTTATTTATACAGTTCTAAAGTATCTGATGCCAGTAAGTTATATATATTGTTAAATTCCAAACAAAGCCACAGTTTGAAATTCATCCTTTCAGAACTTATACATATAATTTTAAGAACTAAAGTAGATAGAAATGTTTCATACTGTATATAGAGTATGCATAGAATGAAATGGGGAAAAAGTATTTTTTATAGTTTTAATGTGTCATTGATCTATACCTTAATGATAAGGTAGTGTGCAACTCTGAAATTCTGGAATCATGGCAAACTCCACCAATTAGTAACATATTACATAGCATATATATATATATATATATATATATATATATATATATAAACTAATAAAGCCATTTGCAAATATTATGAACACTGGGTAGCATAATAGCACTTAACACACAGCACCTTTAAAGTCTTGAAATGTTATTAATTATGAACTATTACTATTATCATTATTTTAGAAAAGAGAAATGCAGGGCAGCTTGGCCATGATCATGAAACAAATTAAAATCTGGGCCAGAAACAGAATACAGTTCTTGTGATTTCTATACCTATGCCCTATCCTCTGGAGTGTGCTGCCTCTAATGAAAACATAGGCCAAATATCAGGACAAATATAATGGGTTCTATTAGATGGCAGAACAGATTACTAGAGCTGGCCAAAAATTTACGGATTGAGCAGTTGGAGTGGAAAGTTGAACATTTTCAAAGAAAGCAGACACTTTCTGGAAGAAAAAAAAAGTTTAATTAAAAAAACAAAACACAAAAAACACAAAGTTTTCTATCAAAAAATCTGATGGAAATACAGACTAACATGGCTGCTACTCTGAAACCTGATTGAAATTTTATATCTATCCAGTCCTACTAGTTTGTGCATGTGCATGCACTTATGTGTGCATAAATTTATATATCACACTCAGAAACAGATTTACTTATTCTTGAAATCAAAGCTTATCTGCTTATATAATTTAGGATATTGTTTTTCCACCAATGGCAATAACAATTAGTAGTGGCTTCTCAAAGCTGTAACACTTCATTTTTGACATCTAAATATTTCCTAGTTATGTTCGATAAAAGTCAAGCCACTGGACCAGTAGGCTTCAGAGCTAACTGCAGCTATGTCACAACTCTGCTTGACTTTCATAGAAGTGGATGTCCCCAAAACCTGCACATCTGATGAGAAATTTAATTCAACACTGATTGTACAAGGACATGCAGTTGTAACAAAAGAGAGATTCTAGATCTGTCGCTATGACACTGGGCCTTTAGTGTACCTTTTTTGTAAGAAGGGACACACATTCCTGGCTCCTACTTATTTAAGAAAATAAAGCACAGTCTGGAGGTGTGTCCATCTTTTCCCTTTTTTCTGATTAAGTGGGAAGGGTGGTCCTGAAACCTTATATTAATGGCCCTAATTAACTTGTGATATTGTGGAAATTGCTGAATCCGCAATATTAGCCTTCCACTGCAATTTTGACACTGGCAGCCCCCACTCTCAGCCCTGGGTGGCCAACAGAAGAGAATTAAAAATGGACTTTATTATCAAAGATAATAATATCCATTATTACTTTCCCACAACTTGGCTTGTCTGCAACTCAGCCGCAATTTTTTGACAATCATCCTGCAATTCAAGTAGGGCCTTATTTATATTGTAATATGGAGTCATAGCACAGAAAAATTGAGAACCTCTGATCTAGAGTATTACAGGATGAAGGCCAATCTAGAAAAACATATATTCTTTATTATTCTCTCAACCAGGCCTCATTGGCTTTCAGATGAGCCAGTTACGGCCCCTTGACTGAGTAGCAGAAAAGCTAGCAAACACAGCATTGTGCCAGGTAAGATTGTCGAGATTCAGGAAGAATTGTAACTAGGGAATCTAGCATCTGAAAATAAATCTAATAAGGAGTCAGTTAAGATAAGGAGACAGTTTGATAGGTATGCTAAATTCCCTAACTCTGGTAACTCCAGTGAAACCAATGCAAGGCACATAACTGAATGGCTCATGGACTTACCATCTGCTACTACTTTGGCTAAAGTCAGTGACTAGGTGTTAACTACCGCAAGGGAATTTTTAAACTTTCAATCTGATACAACAGGCAAGAGATTCCTTTTTCTTTCAGTCTGAAAGCAATAACTCCATTTCAGTCTCTTTCAGAAAAGCTACCTGAGACCAGACATGCTATCAAAGAATCCTACACTGCACAGTTATCTCATTGCAAATTTGTCATTTTGCCTAGCCTTCTTGGGATTATTGGGAAATGTGTAAAGGATCTGGAAGACAGAAAGGAGTCATGATCTGGACAGTCAGTAATGGAGTATCAAAAGGCATCTGCCTGGTTTGTCATTCACTGTTCATACTAGTAGTGAGTGAATTATTTAGAAGGTTGATAACAGGTGCAGAAATTGACAGCTTGCCCAAGAATTGAAAAACCATCTCTCTCTGATACATATTTTAATCCTCAAAGGTATTAGCAAAGCCTTCTATACTGACCCTTCACCAGGGATGTGGCTCGACTGAGGCCAGGCTAAAGACAAAGCAGTTTGCTGTCACAGGATCTTCCATTTCCCTAAAACCAAACAAAAAATCTGCAAGGAAGGAACTGTCAGAGACAAAACATCACAAGCCATATCAAGATGCAGGGTGCATTCTAGTCAAAGTTGGCATCAAGTTAAAGAGAAGAAAAAAGAGGAGAAAGAAAGATAAATCCTAATTATAGGGAATTCCAGCAATTTTTTCTGGGTGTAAACTTCCTTCCTTCTACTTGCTATCATTTAGAGAGAAAGGTGATAAGATAAACACCTTTTCTTGAGGATGCAGTGGGGAAATGAAAAGCTACAATCGAGTCATAGGAACAACAAGAGGGAACACTGGGGGTCAGGGAATCTGCTCAACATCTTAGACAATGTAGTTGAGATAATATAACATCATTTATTAGACTATCTTCTGCTGGTGAGAGAGACAAGCTTTTGAGCCCCACAGAGATCTTCTTCAGGTCTGGGAAAGGTTTTCTGAGCATCACAGCTAAATGCAAGGTGGAACAGATTGTTTAGAAGAAGTAGTCAGCATATATTAAAAGGGACCATTCAGTGCACAGTAGTTATTTAATGATCTGGAAGTCAAACAGGAATCCTACAGAAAAGTGGAAACAGACAAATTGTTAAAGATGAATACAAAAGAATAGAGCCAAGCAAGTAGGCACAAAATCAGATAGGTTAAGGCACAAAATGAGCTACACCTAGCAAGAGACATAAAAAGCAATGAGGTTTTATACTTTATAAAGAGAGGTTCTATAAATACATTAGAAGCAAGAAAAAGATGAAGGAAAATGTATGTCCACTACTTAGTAAGCAAGGAGAATTAAAAATGGAGAAGAAGAGTGTTTAAGAAGAATACTGCAGTGTTTAATGCCTATTTTGCTTCAGTCTCACTAAAAATGTTAATTGTGTTAAGCATCTGGTCACAATGAGACAGAAGGTATGCAAGATAGAATAGGGCAAGAACAGGTTAAAGAATATTTATATAAATTAGATGTATTCAAGTCAGCAGGGCCTGATGAAATTCTCCCTAGGTACTTAAGGAACTAACTGAAGCAGTCTCGGAATATTAGCTATTATCTTCAGGAACTCATGAAGGATGGATGAAATCCCAGAGGACTGGAGAAGGGCAAATATAGTACCCTATCATTAAAAGGAGAACAAAGAGGACCTGGAGAATTATAGACCATTTTAGAACATATTAAACAATCAATTTGTAAGCATGTAGAGCATAACAAGGTTATAAGAAATAGCTAATATTGATTTGTCAAGAACAAATTGTGCCAAACCAATCTAATTTCCGTCTTTGCCAGTGTTAGTAGCCTATTGGACAGGTGAAGATGTAGATTGATTGATTTTAGTAAGATCTTTGACACAGAGCCACATGACAATCTCATAAGCAAAACTAGAGAAATGTGGTCTAGATGAAATAACTATAAGGTGGGTACACAACTAGTTGAAAAACTGTACTCAAAGAGTAGTTATCAATGGTTTGCTGTCAAACTAGGAGGATGTATCTAGTGGGGTCCAAAAGGTGTCTTTCCTGGGTCTGGTACTATTCAATATGTTCCTTAAATAATTGGATAATGGAGTGGAGTGTATTCTTATAAAAGCTGCAGATGACATCAAGCTGGGAGGGATTTCTAATTTCTTTGGAGGACTGGATGAGAATTCACAGTAATCTTGACAAACTGCAAAATTGGTCAGAAATCAATTAGATGAAATTAAATACAGTCAGGTGCAAATTACTACTCTTAGGAAGGAAAAACAAATACACAATGGGGAATAACTGGCTAGCAGTAGTGCTTCTGAAAATAATCTGTAGGTTACAGTGGATCACAAATTGAATATGTCAACCATGTGACACAGTTGCAAAAAAAAAAAGGCAAATATCAGTTTGGGGTGTCTTAACAGGGGTGTCATATTCAAGACATGGCCAGTAATAGTCCCATTCCACTCGGCAATAGTGAGGCCTCAGCTGGAGTATTGTGTCCAGTTTTGGGCACTGCACTTTAAGAAAAATGTGGACAAACTGGAGAGAATCCAGAGGAGAGCTACAAAAATGATAAAAAGTTTAGAAATTCTGACCTATAGTAAAGGTTAAAAAACTGGCCACATGAAGCCTTGAGAAGAGAAGACTGAGGGCTAAGTCTTCAGATATGTTAAGGGCTGCTATAAAGAGAATGATGATCTTTTGTTCTCCATATTTATTGAAGGTAGGACAAGAAGTAAAAGGCTTAATCTGCAGCAAGGGAGATTTAGGTTAGATATTAGGAAAAACTTTCTACCTATAAGGATAGTTAAGTTCTGGAGCAGGGTTCCTAAGGAGGTCATGGTATCCCCATTGCTGGAGGTTTTTAACAACATCAGGTTACATAAGCACCTGTCATGGATGGTCTAGGAGGCTGGACTAGATGGACTCTTGATGTCCCATCTATCCCTACATTTCTATGACTCTGTAGCCCATCAGTGGATGGATGAATCTTCCTCCAGTTGGAATTGTCATTTTTAGAACCCCTTAATGCTATTTGGCCCTTTTGTGTGGTGTAAAGAGGCTGAAGCAAGGATGAAAGGAATAGTCAGAATGAAAATTATGACTCAGAACCAGAGCTGGTAAAATTTATTCAGACAACTAGTTTATTTGCCAAGAAATGCAGCTTGGGGTCAACCTGTACCTATATTTGGGAGTTTGACATAAATGTGCCCAATAGTTTTGGTCTCCAGAAAAATTCTGGGCTGTAATCACAAGAAGACTTAGGCACCATTCACAAAATGGCCAGAGGAGAAGCTCTCTCTCTCTCTGTCTCTCTCTCTCTCTCTCTTTCTGCAATGGAACAGCTCCAGCAGGAGAGAATCAAAAAGACCCACCTGCCAACAGCCTGATGATTAGGGTCCTCTCATCAGGGAGAAGGGAGACCTGGGTTCAAATCCCTGTTTCAAAGCAGCAATTTGAACCTGGGTCTCCCTTACCACCAGGCTAAAGGTAATAAGGGAACCTCTTCCTCCCAACCCCCTTTTTGTGAATCTAGTTCTTTAAAAATGCCCTGAAACAAAACATTCTGGGTTGAACTAAACATTTCACTTGATCTGAAATGGACTTTTTGATAACTTTTTTTTATTCACCAAATATTCAGAACAAGTTTGGATTTAGTTTGATCCAAACTGATTTTTTAAAATGATTTTTTTTTGAACTGCCAGTGAACTGAAAAATCCATTATTCAATCAGCTCTACTCCAAGCGGGTGTCTTAAGTGCTTTTTGAAGAATGACAAAAGTAATAGAGCCATCACTTTTAGATGCAGAGAGACTCTACTAACTTGGAATTAAATTTCTTTAGCCTTTGAACTTTCATCTCCTTTCCCCCTTTTCCTTTCTTTTCTCCTTTTTCCAGATAAAGCTAATTTACTGGACAAATTAATTTCTCCATGCTTTGACAAGTCTAGCTAAACCTAACCTAATACAGCAGAGCTCAGTTTTCCATTTTTATGTATTTTCTCTTTTATCTGTTCTCCCTTACAATTACCTTACAAAGCTTACAAACATTGCAAGGGGAGGTTTCTTTTTTTCATCAGGAAAGATTTAATTGACATCACTTTAAAAGTAATCATTGCCTCATACATGGTATGGCATCTATACAAATCCTGGCAGAAAAAAAACTATTTATAACAGAGAAAGGAGAGACTAATCATGGATAGCCCCTCTTGGGGGCAAAGATGATCCACGTATCTGTACTACAAGGATATTGATAGTGACAGACAAATTACAAAGCCTCTGTACTTTTGTAAGGTTTCCTCTGCTTCTTAAGTAAAAGGTGCACATGTCCTTTTGTTTTGTTTTTTTTTAATGTCACTGCATCCACATTACAAATGGAGAGGGGCATATTTTGCTGTTGGAAAAGGCTTCAACTCATTCACATTATGCACTTAAAGGAGAACATGCAGGATGCCCCATAACGGCACTTGGCACATTTCATCCACAGATCTCAAAGTGCTTTTCAAAGGAAGGTGAAAATTTTTCTCCCCCATTTTACAGATGGGGAAACTGGCACAAAAAGATAAAGTGACTTGCCAAAGGTAGATCCACGAATCGATCACAGGTATCCTGACTATGAGTTTTGTGCTCTATTTATTGGACAGCACTGCCTTGCTGTGCTTACTGCTGGCCACATAGGCAACAACTCCATGGATGCCCCAGGGATCAAGCATCCACGGAAAAAAAATAGGGGGTGCTCAGTACCCACCAGCCACAGCTGTTTGGTGGGGCTGCCAATCAGCTGTCCGGTGGCTGGCAGAAGGTGCTTGGTGAAGGGCAGAGAGTGATGAGTTACTAGTGGATAGGGGATCTCGGGGGAGAGGACAGAGCAGGGTGAGGCCTCGAGGTGGAGCACGCATTGAGGAAAAAAAAAAAGTCAGCCCCTGTGGCTGGCCATATCTGTTCCTGAGTTATATTTGGAAGGATGAAGAAAAATGTGATGAGCAAGGAGATTAACTCGTCATAGAGCATCTTCCTATCATCTGAGAGTTAGAGTTCCAATCCCATTCTACCATCATGCCTCTCTGATCTATTTGCTGCCTAGAGTCTGGAAACAAAGAAAAATAATTTCTTATTCTGACCTTGGATGGTCAAATTGCCTCTGCCTTTTGCAGTAAAGCAACATGAAGCCTTTGTATCTCAGATATTTAAAATGACTTCCGAGTTGTCAGGGAGGTTTTGGACTCTAGAAGTGAGTTATTTTTGAGAGAAAGGACACTAATGTCATTTGTTCATAGTGTGTATCTGAATTATGTACATCTCCTGAGAATATGGTTTTGAAGACAGCTATTACATAGCAAAAGAATAGATGCTCATTTTAATTCTAGTTTGCTCACATACTTCAGCCACCACAAAATCTACACATCTTCAGAAATTATAGTATTCTTTCACTTGCAATTGCCACAATTGCAAGAAATTGCCAGAATTCACTATTAATCTCCACAGCTATGTGTTTCAACTCTTCTATCAGTGAACGCATTGTTGTGAAACTAATTTGCTTCCAAGAGGTATCTTTTTCCACCTTTGACCCCCAAGCCAGCCATGATTTCTTGCCAGAAACCAAAACACCACAATGCCTTTGTGGATGTACAAAATTGACAAGTTTAGCCTTTTGTTCTAAGATAGTAATCAAAAACTGTTCACATATGCCAGCACTTTGTGGTGCATGGTTGATCTGGTTTGTGATAGTACAGGACTAGTAGCTGTAAAAAGTCTGTTAGGAGCCAGGAATAGCGGCACTTTCTTGCTATGTTAGTGTGGGACCACCCTTCCATAGACTTCTTCACTTTTCTTTATTAAGTCTTTGCTGTAGCTGCTGCTACTAGGTCTTTCCTGTAACTTTGGTCTGCTCACACTTATGTATCTCCAAGTTTAGGGGTATGGTGACTATTTTATTGGCTGCACAGAGTCTCTGGGCAGAAGTCCTCGCAGACTTGAGAGGAACATTCAGGGGAGATTGCTGGGATCATTGGGGATGATTACTCCAGGAGGAAGGAATGTGTGAAGTAGTCACATTGATGCATGTTCCTGAAGAGCCCAGCCCTTAGACCTCAATACCAGGTAAGGAAATCTTTCCAGGAAGAATGGAAATCGTCTCGGGACCCCAAAGATCTTTCTTGTGTTCACTTTGGCCTTGTGTCAGGGTATGAAGTTGCAAGTCACTAGCTGAGGGGTGGGGTGGGTGGGCCTAGGTCTCCTAGTGCTGATGCATTCTATGTCTGAGGTATCTGACTTTTTTTGTGACCAAGCCCTTACCAGACGAGCAAGCAGTTTCAGAGTCACAATGATTAAAAAAAGAAGAAGAAGAAAATTCCCTTCAGAGAATTCAGTCTTTTCAGAAGTCTGAAAGGCAGGTGTATGTGGGGTGTGTCACTAGAAAAGGCACACCCGAGGGGATTAGGATTTTCTCCATGCAGTTGCATATCAGCTCAAGCAAAATATCAGTCATTTGAACACAGAACACTTAAAACATAAGCCCCCATATAAGAGAGGGGAATTTAAACATTTGAAAGCTAGGATTATTTGATAATCATCTGACATCAGAGCAAAGGTTCAAGTGATAGCTTAATCATAGGGAAAAGGGAGCAAGTACTACCAATTTCTTCTGTTTCTAAACTGGGTAGGCTACATGCCAGACAGACATTCTCTCACTGATAAGATTTCTCAATAGGCATCTGAGCCCAGCACAGTGTGAGAAAAATAATCTTTTCTTCCTGATTATCATAATGCTGATGACCACTGGCAAGAAACAGAAGGGCACAAGAAGTTAAACTGTCGTTACCACTTGCCAAGATGCTATTCCAGGAATTTCTTATTTTTTTTGGCATGACTTTTTTTTTTTTAATTAAAACTGGCTTTAAAAATGCATTAGTAGAAAATGTTTCGGGCAAACTAGAAAAAAAAAAGACAAAAATCCTTTAACTTGAACAAAGACTTTTTAGGCGAAAGAGCTGGCATGTTTCTTGTTGAAGTAGAATGTAATTTAAAATGACAAAGTTATAAACCCTAGAAAACATCTGATCCTTAAATACAGTCCTATTGTGTTGCTGTGCTATAAATATATGCCGTGCACTGACAGTACATTTTTGTAAAAGCTGCTCTCTAGCAACTTGTAAGATGCTGTAAAAAGGGAGATCTAGTAAATATGCTCTTTATTTATATTTAGAAGTTAATATACCCTTCCAGTTTTGCTGAAGATGATTTTGTTGAGCTACAGTTCAATTTGGCCACCTCTTGGCTAGCGAGATAATATACATACTCTGTCACCCAATGCTACATTAACTTCGGGGCTGTGAATCTCATCAACATGACAAATATTACTTTGGCAAGACCAATACCAGGAATGGTAGATGACCTTGATAATGTAAACTTTGGTCGTTTCCTTATATATTTCTAGCTGAGATAAAATAAGGTCAGGAAATCACAGCGCCATTGATTACATGTTGTAAATTGACAGAAATGTGTTTTTTTTGGAATATAATTTCCCTTCCCCATTGAAAAACTAACAGGTTTTATTTATGAAATATTTAGAATAGTCAAATTTTTGAGATAGGGCTAAAGTTTTTTTTTTTTAAAAAACTGGGATACTTTTAGGTAAATCCCACACAAGCATATAATTAATTTACTAAAATATATGTAAGAGTCTCTGCCTCGGTGGGTTCCATACTTCCACTTAGCAGTGGGCTGGGGTGTTCCTCTCTACCTCAGAATTTCTCCATGCCCCTGGGCTTGTTGTCCATACCTTGCTTGAGCCAGATTCCTCAACACTGGGAATCATAACATTCAAGAACACTTCAACCTCTCTGGCCACTCAGTAAAAGATTTAAGGGTAGCAATTTTGCAACAGAAAAGCTTCAAAAACAGACTCCAATGAGAAACTGCTGAGCTTGAATTAATATGCAAACTAGATACAATTAACTTGGGTTTGAATAGAGACTGGGAGTGGCTGGGCTATTACACATATTGAATCTATTTCCCTATGTTAAGTATCCTCACACCTTCTTGTCAACTGTCTAAATGGGCCATCTTGATCATCACTACAAAAGTTTTTTTCTCCTGATAATAACAGCTCATCTTAATTAATTAGCCTCTTACAGTTTGTATGGCAACTTCCACCTTCTCTGTATGTATATACATCTTCTTACTATATGTTCCATTGTATGCATCTAACGAAGTGGGCTGTAGCCCACAGAAGCTTATGCTCTAATAAATTTGTTAGTCTCCAAGATGCCACAAGTACTCCTGTTCTTTTTGCTGATACAGACTAACAGGGCTGCTACTCTAAATCTTTCCTCCTACAATTCCTATCATACACCCTTATCTGGCTGGAGGGGAGGCTTTTAACAGGTTCTGGCAGGCCCTTGATTCGCCCCAGGTATCCTAATTAACCTAGAGTAACCTCTGTTCAGTTACCAAGGTAAAAAGAATCTGCTTATCCTGTAGCTAACATGTTGACATTCCAGGACGCTCTTCAGGTGTGGAGTTGCTGCTACTGGACCCAGAGCTCTTTCCCTTCAGAGTCTTGTCTGGGCCAGACCTACTCCCTCTGCTATCTGTCCGGTGGACTCCCTGGTTGCTGCTGCTCCTTGGACGGGGGGTCTACTGGCCTGCTCCCCAGAGGGGGAATGAGGGATCCTGCCCCTACTCTTGCTGCCACCACGTGAGGGGTCCCTCCTACCTGGTTGCCAGACTGCCTGCTGGTGTTGCTGCCCATGCAGCTTGGGAGCCCTACTACTGCCCGGAGGAGGAAGAGGAGGACCCTTGCTGCTGGGGGAGCGCGCAGGGACCCTGCAGGATACCATGGAGGAGGCTCACTGCTGGACTCAGTGACTGTTTCCATCTCTGCTCTTGTGGTGGGGGTAAAAACTATTACAGTGGGGACAAGGGAGGATGGCATGGAGCCTGATCCATCTGTCTCGTCTCCTCTCCTTACTCCAGGACTCAGCTGCTTGTCTCACCCCATCCAGGCCTATAGCAGTAGCAAACACAGACTGAGTTTTTACAAATGCATGTAGACACAAGTGCCTCCTCCATTACCCTTGGACTGGCCCTTACCTCTCCTGCTGCCTTTAGCGGGTGGACTATCCCATCCTTTGCTTCCCCCCCACCCCATCTCCTTGCAGTAGTTTGCCACCTGCCCTTTTTGTCCTAGCGCCCAGTAGCTTCAGCTTTTTGCCTGCCCCACCCTTTGCCCTTGTGAATTTAGCTTGTTTGCCTGCCCCAACCTGGTTCCTGGATGATTGTTAGTTTGACTGCCCAGCCCTAACCCCTGAAGTTAGTGCCTTCTGTTTGCTTGTCCTGGCCATGGCTTGTTTCCATCCTGTTCCTTTTTCCCATTGGTCTTGAGTATTCCCTGTCCCCTCCATTGGCCCCTTGCTTTGTGCACTTGTAACACCAAGAGACCCCAGTCATCAGGATCAAACCGGGGACCTCTGAAGCTTAGTGCATGAGACTCTACCACATGAGCTAAAAGCCAACTGCTTGTTAGCTAAGGCTGTAGAGGAAACTCATTTAACTCTCTCTAAGTGGCCTCGGTGCCACTAGATGGGACAGAACACCACAGCCAGGAGGTGTGTGCGTTACACACCCATGCCCCCCGACAAACTTGAGCCCCTTTCTGTTGAGCTCACTGTTCACTTCACCCCTCAATGATTATATACTCCTTCTCTTTTCCCCAGTGCAGCCAGAGGAGCTGGTAATCTCACCTTGTGTCGGAGATAGCCCCCTCTTGATAGCTTCCCTGCCTTAATAGGTGCCCCTGTGCCCTCCCCCCTCTCTTGGCGCCCTCCTGTTTTGCCTGCAGGCTAGCAACGAGGAGCAGTTGACCCTTCCCTTCCCCTTCCCCCCTCCCTCCAGTGTCCGTTCCCATCCCCACTGACTGTGGTGGGGACAAAGGTGGGTGGGGCCCCTCGAGTTGACTCTGGTATCCCTCCTCCGCCTGTCCCCCCATTCTCCCCCTGTGGTCACCATCTCAACCACCACTTCTGGACTGCCTGTCATTGCCCCCAGCAGCGGCAAGCACAAGGGTGGCCTCAGTTGCTGCCATGCCTCCTGTCCCCTCTAACTCTAGGGAAGCCCCCCCAGCCAGCAGGATGGGCCAGGGGACTACAAAGGGCAAATGCTCCACCAAGAAGGCCAAAACCTCCATGGTAGAGGCTGTGCCTTCTGCTGTGGCCCTGCCATCAGTGATGGCATTCCTCCCTTCACTCCTTGGTATTCCCTCCCCCAGCTCTGGGGGTGCCCCTCCCCTGACCCCCAGGGCATAAGTCCAGGTGGCTGTGGCTCCCACGCCTGATGCTATGTCATCTCTCCAGGCCACCGCCTCTGGATCCATCCCTGGTGGCCAGGGCCCCTTCCCCACCTTGAACAGGAATCTTGGCTTTTGTTGCCTCCTGATGCCCACCTCGCCCCACGTGGAGACCTACATATGGGCATTGGCAAGGGTGGTGGGGCCTATGGCTATAGTGGCAGCCTCTAAGATGTATGGAAAGGTAATCTTCTTCCTGGCATTGGAGGCCACGGTCCAGAAGGCAGTGGAGAAGGGCCTGGTGGTGGGGGGCATGTACAGTGTCCTTGAGCCACTGGAGGACCCAGGTGTATAGGTGTTCCTGACCTCTATCCCACCCTTCCTTCCTAATGCTGCCCTATTGCCTTCCCTCTCTGCCCTGGGGAAAAGACTGTCTGTCAGCCTTCTCCCACTGGGCCGCAAGGACCCTGCTGTCTGTCACGTCCTCTCATTCTGCCAGCACGTGGCGGAGAGGTCCTCGAGGGGTCATTTCTGGTCTCCTATTAGGGGGCCTGGTATTGGGTACACTATTCCTCGGGGGAGGCCCGGTGCTACCTCTGCCTGGCAATGGGGAACGTCTGGAGGGACAGTTTTCCCTCTGCTACCCCCTCCTGTGCCGGGGTCTGAGATGGGCTGTTTGGTGCTGGTACAACGGGCGTCATATCGGGGTTCTGCCTCCTGTCAGCCCACCTCAGTAGGCCATGGGGCTGTTGTGGGGACCCCACCGGAGGACAGCCAGGGGCCAGTGACCCCATCCCCGGATGTGCTGCAAGAGGAGCTGCGCATTTTAATCTGGGACATTTGTGGGTTCTGGAATAAGGTGCAGCTTGCTCTCCAATGCTGTGGGGATTTCCATCAAGTCCTCCAGACCATGAGGGCCATTTTGGGGGAGGGTAAAGGAACTGGGAGACAGGACGCTATGGTCTATCAGTGGCCCAATAACTTCTGTGACTCCCTGCTGACCTTCGGAGTTGGTCATGGATTTCTGTGAGATCCAACAGGTACTGTTAGCATCCCTGCTAGCGAGGACCCTCACCCCTAACCCTCACTATGGCACCGATCACATTCAGCTGTTGGACTATCCCATCCTCTGCTTTGCCCACAGTCCCCCTGCAACAGTTTGCCCCCTTTTCCCTTGCCACCTGCCCCACCTTCCCCCTGCTGCCCATTCCCCCCTGCGTTTTGCCCTAGCCCCCAGTAGCTTCAGTTTGTTTGGCTGCCCCGCCCTTTGCCCTTTGGAGTTTTGCTTAATTGCCTACCCCGCTCCAACCCCTGAAGCTAGTCCTTTCAGTTGGGAGGATGGGATAGTCCATCAGCTGAAGGCAGCAGGAGAGGTAAGGGCCAGTCCAAGGGAGCTGAGGAAGCATGTGTGCCCACGTGCGCTTGCAAAAACTCAGTCTGTGTTTGCTGCTGCTACAGGCCCTTGCTGCCTGGGTTCCCAATCCTGCATCTGTCCCTGTCCCTGACTCCAGCCCTGATCCTTCCCCCACTCCTGTCTCTGCTGTTGTCCTTGTCCCTCTTTCCTCTCTTTCCCCTGTTGCTGCAGCCCCTGGAGTTGCCTCGTTTTCTTTCTAAAATGGCCCCTGGGAGGCACCATTTGCATTTCCTTCTCCTGACCCATCTGGAGTTGCTGTTTTCCCTCCACCGCTGTCCTCAGTGCCAGGGTTTGAGATGGGCTGTGTGGTGCTGGTGGCTCTGTGTGCAGGTGGCAAAGTCCCCCTTTGTGCGCCAGAGTTTGGTCCAGGCAGAAGTCACCAGGATTGGAGACTTTCAGGACTACGATGGGGGGGGACTGGGTGAATCCCTTGGTGCTAGGTTGGTGCATGCAGCTCTCCACCCTTCGTACTCCCTGGCACGTACTTCAGGAGATTGAGGCCACCTGACTGCCTGCTTCTCGGGTCTACCGCGAGAGGGTCCTGCAAGAGGGTACTCCCATGGCACACCCAGACAACAAGTGGTGTGACCTATTTCCAGCTGTGGAGGGTGGGAAACCCCAGTGGGCCATCTTGTATTGTATCCTAGTTCCAAGCCCACCGGGGATATCAGCTTGAGGGTCCTCCATGGAGCCCTGAGCACAGGCATGTACCTCCCATCCCCGAAGACTTTTCTTTCTGCGGCATGAGGGAGACCCTGGCACACATGTATCTTTCGCGTGCCAGGTGCAGCCCCTCTTCTGACTCCTCCAGAGCCTCTTATTGTGGTTCTGGCTGCACTTTTCCTCTCACCTGTTTGTTTATGCACACCACATCCGTGGCCCCATGAAGTTGAGGGACCTCCTTGTGAGCCTCCTCCTAGCTATGGCCAAGGTGGCCATTTATAACACCAGGGAGAGGAGGTTGGCTGGGGGGGGGGTCCTCTGTGACTGTGGTTCCTTTTTTCGTTCCTTTATCTGCTCACGCATCCAGGAAGAGTTCATTAAAATGTATTTCTTATGAGTTTCAGATAGATATAGGACTTGTACTATTCATGCAGATTGTTGGGTTTATCGTTAACCTAGAATTCAAATCAGTTAAGATCAGATTCTGCCACCTTTACTCAGGGTGATTAATACCATAGTTCTACAAGTAATTATACAACTATGTAGAGAGTAAGGAGTTACTTAGCATGAATAAAGGTGGCAGAAACTGACTCTTAAGTACTAAAGGACATATTGTGCCCATCTTTACTCATATTTAATTCAGTAGCATTATATGTGAGAAGTTCTACTCAACATGGGTAAGGATGCCTGCTAAAGTAACTGATGAGTGATCTGGGAAAGTGTCCTACCACAGCAGAAGGAATAAGGCAGCCCTCCCCAGAAACATTTGGCAGAGGATTGCAGATAACCTCCAGGAAATTTTCCTCAAGATCTCTATGGAGGACTCACGAGACATCCCAGTGCATATAAACAAACTGTTCTGCAGGGACTCCTCACCCGAGCTAGACAGCAGATAGCGACTCTATCTCTACTTGTTATTTCACTCCCTCTTCTAGTGTGATTAAAAAAGAGTAAATGAGCAGATGTGTCCCTGCAACATCACAGCAAATTGCATACTTACCAGAGGTTCCTTCTCCTGCATCAGGCTCACACATGCTGGATTGCAGCGACTGGTTCAACTGCTCTGGATTCAAAAACAGGTCTTGGATCGCTGTGCCACTAAATCTCCTGGTCACTTGTCCCCCATATTCCCCCTCCTGCTCTTCCTCTCCCAACACCTCCTCCTCACTGTTCACTCCAGGGGCCTGTGATTCCAGCTTTTCAAAAGTATCCACGGGACTCTTGAGGGTGGTGGTGCGGGTCTCTGCTGAGGATGGCATGCAGCTCTTTGTAGAAGCAGGATATCTGCGGCTCTGCACCAGAGTGACTGTTAGCCTCCCTTGCCTTCTGGTATGCCTGCTGAGGCTCCTTGGCATTCACTCAACGCTGCTGTGGGTCCCTCATGTAGCCCTTCTCCCTCATGCCCTGAGTGATCTGCTCATAGATATTGACTTTCTACGGCTGGATCAGAGCTGGGCCTGCACACCTCAGGAGATCCACCACCGCCTGTGTGCTCTAGGCAGGAGTGTGTCTGCAGCACGGAGCCAGAACGGTCAGCTGGGCAGTTGCTTGGTGAGCTCTCCCTGCCGAGCAAACAGGAAATGGACTCTCAAAAATTTGCAGTGCTTTAAAAGATATGGTGTGTACAATTGTGTACTTGTCATCGTGTGGTAGAGTCCAAAATCGTGACCAAAACAATCACAGTGGTGCATTGTGGGACACCTCCTAAAGGCCACTAAAGTTGATGTAAGTAATAAAAATGTCTACACTGACACTGCATTGCTCTAACTACATTAATCTAAGTGCTACACCTATCATGGAGGTGGAGTTACTAAGTCAGTATAGCAGGCGAGTTATATCATCAGGAGCGACATTTTAGCGTAGATGCTGATAGATAGGTTTTAAGTGATTATAAATCAAAGCAAAACAAGTCTGATTTGATCAAATGAAATAAAAACAAAACACATTCTAAGCTGATCTTAACACTTTCAATGCCCTTACAAACTTAGATGCTTCTCAGCACAGGCGGCTGGTTGCTCTTCAGCCAGGCTCTCCCCTTTGATCAGCACTTCAGTCACTTGGTGCGGTGTCTGTAGATGTAGGTGGAAGAGAGAGAGCATGGCAAACGTCTCTACCTTTTATCATTTTATTTCCTCCCTCTTGGCTTTGCCCCCTGACCCCTCTTCAGAGTCAGGTGAGCATTACCTCATCACAGTCCCAAACTGGCCAAAGGAAGGGGGTGACACGCTCAAGAGTCTAACAGATTCTTTTGTTGCTGCCTAGGCCATCATCTTTTGTTCCTGTGAGGCTGGGCTGGGTTTGTCCCATACCTGCCCTAATGAGATGTAAACTGCCTCCCTGCTCTTGGAGAATTTTTGCCTGGGCTTATTTTAAGCCATGAGAATACATTATCAGCCTCATAACTATATACATGAAATTATAACTTATAACATTACTATAACAACAATGCTCAGTGCATCATGATCCTTCTGAAGATATCCGACATGACAAACTTTGCATTGGATACCACACAATTATTTTACAAGGATGAACATGGGGTGCTGGGTGTTCCCGCGAGGTACAGAGCATCACAGACACTTACAACGTTAGGTCAACATAAACTGCCTTGCATTGACTTAACTCTGTAGTGTAGACCAGGCCACAGACAGGGTGATATAATGAAAGAGGGGGAAGTGCAGGCTGCCAGAAGAATAGATAGCCCTTTGCTGAGACACTTGCGTGGGAACTATGATAATTGGATTTCATCTCCGCATCTGCTACATACTTCCTATTGTTAGTAGATCTCAAACCCGCTATCAGTCTTTTATATAAAAAGAAAAGGAGTACCCGTGGCACCTTAGAGACTAACAAATTTATTAGAGCATAAGCTTTCGTGAGCTACAGCTCACTTCATCGGATGCATGAAGTGAGCTGTAGCTCACGAAAGCTTATGCTCTAATAAATTTGTTAGTCTCTAAGGTGCCACGGGTACTCTTTTTCTTTTTGCGAATACAGACTAACACGGCTGCTACTCTGAAACCAGTCTTTTATATATCAACCAGAAATCTTTCTGTGTCTAAACAAAGTGTTTTGGATCTATAAAATCTAGCTCTCTGTTCCTATCAAAGTGAAAAGTTCTTTGTACTTAGACTGAACCATAGTAGAGTAACCAAATGAAGGAATGTGGGTAATCTTTTACTTTGACTCTGCTGACCTATGGAGAATGCTGTCCACATATTCAGAGAGGCAACTAAAAAAAGATGCCTGTCAGTGCAGTTGGATGTTGTAATGAACAAGACAGTATGGTAGATAGGGGCTAGTATTAATCCAAAAATATGGTCTGTGACTGATTAGGGATATTTTTTATTGCAAATGTTTTCTGTGATTTGTGAAATAATGATTCATTGAAAGATGTTTTTAACTCATTAGGAGTTGCTTGTTGCCACAGATGTTTTTAATAATAATGCCTGGGTTAAAAACCCCTTTAGTTTATCAGTCTTGTAAATTAAGACTACATATGGAGCTTCTTTTATGGTATTAGGTAAATTGAGATATTGAGAACAGAACACATAGTGGGATCAATTGTGGGAAAATAGCTTTTCCTTCCCCACAAAGGAATCTCTTCATCCCACATTCTATAAAATGAAAGAGTTTTTTCAATTTAAACTGGAAGTGGACTAGTCACTATTGCTTCCCCTGTTACAGAAGTTTGGTAAACTATGATTTTCTTTCTGTATTCTGTAATGTGTTTTATTAATAATCTCTGATTAAATTATTCCAAGTGAGGGGATTATCCTACAGTATTGTATTATTATTATTATAATTCAGTTTGAACACGTAACACTATTCAATGCAGGATGAGTCATTTCAACCAAAATGTTCTGAAGTTGCCACTAATGTGCATTCCCCATTTTCGGGGTGCTCATCTAGGGCTGTTTTTCACAAGAGCTGAGCACTCATTACTCCACAGGACTACAATGGAAGCTGTCAGTTCTCAGTATCTGGGCACCCAGTTATTGGTGAACCCCAAATAAGTGGACATTTTGCAAATTTTTGCTTCAATCTGTGTCTCAGTGATTCATCTGTAAAATGATAAAAAACCGAGGAGTACTTGTGGCACCTTAGAGACTAACAAATTTAAAATGATGATACTAGTCCTTTTCCCCTTCACAGAGATATGGTGAAGATAAATGAATTAATATTTGTGAAGTGCTCACACACATAATGTGATGATGAGAATGAAGAAAAAATAAATCCTTATTTAACTCTGGGTTTTATTATTAGATTAGATGCTTCCATGCCTTGTGACAGGAGACAACCTAGTATTTCCATATCCATCTCTCTAGTGCCATATTTCTTGCTCCATTATAGTCTGTTTCCAAAACAATGACATCTTTCTCAGTGGTTTTCTTATATGTCATGTGTTGTCCTCTTTTCCGTCTTTCACCAAGTCGTAATTGTCAAGGCTTGTCTGGGAGTAAAGTGGTTTTGGGTTTGTTTGGGTTTTTTTTTTCTTTTTTGACATTTATACAACATGCTCAAATCATTTCAGACTTCTTTCTCAAATTTGGGTTTGGATAGTTTGTAATAAATAAACTACGGGGCCTCACAATGAATTATAAGTATATAAAAGGGAGAGAGACAAGGTAGGTGAGGTAATATCTTTTACTGGACCAACTTCTGTTAGTGTAAGGAACAAGATTTTGAGCTTCACAGAGCTCTTCTTCAGTTCTGGAGAAGGAAACAGTAGTGTTCAAGCTAAATGCCAGGTGGGACAGATTGTTAAGCACAAATAGCTCACATATATTGTAGGAGACCACTTACAATGAAGTGGACAATTAACACTGCTGCAATCAGTGGAGGGTTGTTGTTAAAAGTTGTTGTTTGGGCCATAAAGCCAATTTATCTTAAGATTGTATTTTTTAGTGTGCAGTAGAGTTCGGAATTTAAAATTTCCAGGCTCTTCTTCTCAAGGTGTTTGTGAAAGTTTCTTTGGAGGACTAGGACTGAGAGGCCAGATGTCGCCCACAATTGATAGGGTGTTTGTCTTTTATCATTTTTCAGATAGTTCATTCAAGAGTATGGTGATTGTTTTTTTATTAAAGTATAAAAAGAAAGTATTGATCAGCTGCCTCACCATCTTGTGCACTGGTGAGACACAGGTCCTGCAGCAGGCGGGGGAGGAAATGTATATGATCATGTAATTAAAGAAAAGGGGCAAAAATAAGTTTCATGGGCAATATTGATTCTGGCATTTCCTAACTTCTGAGTGCTTGACTTTACAGTCATAGAATCATAGAATATCAGGTTTGTAAGGGACCTCAGGAGGTCATCTAGTCCAACCCCCTGCTCAAAGCAGGACCAATCCCCAACTAAATCATCCCAGACAGGGCTTTGTCAAGCCTGACCTTAAAAACTTCTAAGGAAGGAGATTCCACCACCTTCCTAGGTAACGCATTCCAGTGTTTCACCACCCTCCTACTGAAAAAGTTTTTTCCTAATATCCAACCTAAGCCTCCCCACTGCAACTTGAGACCATTAATTACTCGTTCTGTCATCTGCTACCACTGAGAACAGTCTAGATCCATCCTCTTTGGAACCCCCTTTCAGGTAGCTGAAAGCAGCTATCAAATCCCCCCTCATTCTTCTCTTCCGCAGACTAAACAATCCCAGTTCCCTCAGCCTCTCCTCATAAGTCATGTGTCCCAGTCCCCTAATCATTTTTGTTGCCCTTCGCTGGATGTTTTCTAATTTTTCCACATCTTTCTTGTAGTGTGGGGCCCAAAACTGGACACAGTACTACAGATGAGGCCTCACCAATGTGGAATAGAGAGGAATGATCACATCCCTCGATCTGCTGGCAATGCCCCTACTTATACATCCCTAAATGCCATTGGCCTTCTTGCCAACAACGGCACACTGTTGACTCATATCCAGCTTCTCGTCCACTGTAACCCCTAAGTCCTTTTCTGCAGAACTGTTGCCTAGCCATTTGGTCCCTAGTCTGTAGCGGTGCATGGGATTCTTCCGTCCTAAGTGCAGGACTCTGCACTTGTCTTTTTTGAACCCCATCAGATTTCTTTTGGCCCAATCCTCTAATTTGTCTAGGTCCCTCTGTATCCTATCCCTACCCTCCAGCATATCTGCCTCTCCTCCCTGGTTATTGTCATCTGTAAACTTGCTGAGGGTGCAATCCACACCATCCTCCAGATCATTTATGAAGATATTGAACAAAACCGGCCCGTGGACCGACCCTTGGGGCATTCCACTTGATACCGGCTGCCAACTAGACATGGAGCCGTTTATCACTACCTGTTGAGCCCGACAATCTAGCCAACTTTCTATCCACCTTATAGTCCAATCATCCAGCCCATGCGTCTTTAACTTGCTGGCAAGAATACTGTGGGAAACCGTGTCAATAGCTTTGCTAAAGTCAAGGAACAACACGTCCACTGCTTTCACCTCATCCACAGAGCCAGTTATCTCGTCATAGAAGGCAATTAGATTAGTCAGGCATGACTTGCCCTTGGTGAATCCATGCTGACTGTTTCTGATCACTTTCCTCTCCTCTAAGTGCTTCAGAATTGATTCCTTGAGGACCTGCTCCATGATTTTTCCAGGGACTGAGGTGAGGCTGACTGGCCTGTAGTTCCCAGGATCCTCCTTCTTCCCTTTTTTAAAGATGGGCACTACATTAGCCTTTTTCCAGTCATCCAGGACTTCCCACGATCGCCATGAGTTTTCAAAGATAATGGCCATTATAATACAGTAATAATAGGGCTGTCGATTAATCGCAGTTAACTCACAAAAATTAATCATGATTAAAAAATTGTGATTAATCGCAGTTTTAATTGCACTGTTAAATAATAGAATACCAATTGAAATTTATTAAATATTTTGGATGTTTTTCTACATTTTCATATATATATTGTATTCTGTATTATAATTGAAATCAAAGTGTATATTATTTTTGCTTACAAATATTTGCACTGTAAAAATGATAAACAAAAGAAATAGTATTTTTTAATTCACCTCATAAAGTACTATAGTGCAATCTCTTTTTTGTGAAAGTGCAACTTACAAATGTAGATTTTTTTCTTACATGATTACACTCAAAACCAAAACAATGTATAACTTCAGAGCCTACAAGTCCACTCAGTCCTACTTCTTGTTCAGCCAATCGCTAAGACAAACAAGTTTGTTTACATTTAAGGGAGATAATGCTGCCTTCTTCTTATTTACAATGTCACCAGAAAGTGAGAACAGGCATTTGCATGGCACTTTTATAGCTGGAATTGCAAGGTATTTATGTGCCAAATATGCTAAACATTCATATGCCCTTCATGCTTCTGCCACCATTCCAGAGGACATGCTTCCATGCTGATGATGCTCATTAAAAAAAGAAGCACTTATTAAATGTCTGACTGAACTCCTTGTGGCAGAATTATATGTCCCCTGCTCTGTTTTACCTGCATTCTGCCATATATTTCCTGTTATAGTAGCCTCGGATGATGACCCAGCACATGTTGTTCATTTTAAGAACACTTTCAGTGCAGATTTGCCAAAATGCAAAGAAGGTACCAATGTGAGATTTTGAAAGATAGCTACAGCACTTAACCCAAGGTTTAGGAATCTGAAGTGCCTTCCAAAATCTGATCGGGATGAGGTGTGGAGCTTGCTTTCAGAAATCTTGAAAGAGCAATATTCTGATGTGGAAACTACAGAACCTGAATCACCAAAAAAAGAAAATCAGCATTCTGCTGATGGCATCTGACTCAGATAATGAAAATGAACATGTGTCGGTCCACACTGCTTTGGATTGTTATCAAGCAGAACCTGTCATCAGCATGGATGTATGTCTTCTGGAATGGTGGTTGAAGCATGAAGGGACATGTGAATCTTTAGCACATCTGGCATGGAAATATCTTGCGACACCGGCTATAATAGTGCCATGAGTACACCTGTTCTTACTTTCAGGTGACATTGTAAACAAGAAGCAGGCAGCATTATCTCCTGCAAATGTACACCAACTTGTTTGTCTGAGTGATTGGATGAACAAGAAATAGGACTGAGTGAACTTGCAGACTCTAAAATTTTACATTGTTTTATTTTTGAATGCAGGCTTTTTTGTACATAATTCTACATTTGAAAGTTCAGCTTTCATGATAAAGAAATTGCACTACAGTACTTGATTTAGGCGAATTGAAAAATACTATTTCTTTATTTCAATTTTTATTTAAATATTTTAAAAAATATTTAAATAAATGGTATTCTGTTGTTGTTTAACAGTGTGATTAATCATGCAATTAATTTTTTTAATCGCTTGACAGCCCTAAATCGTAAACTTCTTTTAACATTGCTTTTTTGCATGATTATATACTTTTCTCATGTGAATGCTACTGTTTGTATGGTGCCCTCGCTCCTCCTCACTTGTAGTCCTAGAAACAGGAGAAGCATTTTTTAAAAGGGTGGGGGTGATTATTTCAGTTTGAAAGTGAAATATAAAGAGAACCTTGGAAAATGGAAAATAACCCATACTACCGGCTGTGAATCTGAAGCTAACTGGAAATCAGTTGTTTTCTGCCGGAAGTTATAAATTGCCAAGATTTTAATTTAAGATTCACTTAAACTATGTCCCCATCTTTCCAAAATATTCATGAATGTTAGTGTACCTGGGATGGGACTTGGGCTTGTAATAAATGCTAAACCGTTTTCGTATGAAAAGTATAGCTCAGTCTGTATTTGGCAACAATCTATCCTTCCAGCAGTAAATCACCCATTTACAGCATGCATGACGTCTCTGTTTCCTGATTTGAGTCTTGGTTTTTATTTTAAATGAACTTTTCTGCTATATGTCATGGCTTCCTTCTCGCAACATTACATCTTACCATTAAGCTGGGCTATGGGACTTTGGCAAAATGTACTTAGGAAATGTATTATTCATTTAGAAAAGCTTTGATGTCAAAATAGTGTTTTGAGGATCACAAGAAATGATTTAGCCAGGCAAATAAAAATAGAGCAAGCTCAAAAATACCCTTTAAGTGGTAACACTATCTATAATTAGCATCCACTAAACTGAATGAAGTATTCATGTTACAAACACAGCTTCATTTCACTGATTTTTTTTAAATGTCTCAAGTCAATTGCATAGTTTTTACATTTCAATAATGAAAGCATTGGCAAAAATGCAGCTGTAGAAAGCAATTAAAATCCAGCACAATGTGGTGGATTTCAAACAGCCTGGGATACTTTGGATGTGTTTTTTTTAATTTTGTTTTGGTTTTGAACCTTATAAAAATATAATCCTTGCCATTCAAAATGGAAGAGAGACTACAAGCTATATAGAGATCTTTTCTCCCACCACTGAAATACAGCTGCATCTTGGATGGAATATTATAGTTCTCTAACAGGGTACAGCAATGCTGTTCAGGTGTAGAGGGGAAGAATTCTTATCCAGTTAAAGCATCAGGGCATTTTAGGGAGGCAGACAGTTCACCTGAATTGGAAATTGGTGAAAAGACATGGGCTAACTACAGCCTATCAAAAAGGTAAACTTTTGTAAAAAAAATTGAAATTATTTCCATTTCACAGGATTCAAAATGGAACCATTTTTTGTATTTACAAATTGAAAGGGGTTTTCATTTTTTCAAAATAATTATGAAAAATGTAAAGTTTTTGAAATGTTCATTTCTCCCATTTTGCCACCAAATACAATAAAGATATATAATGTTCACGGTTGATAACACAGACACAGACCCATTTTTCCCTCTTTACTTTTATATTCTTTCCCTCCTTTTCTATTCTACATCAACTTTGGAAAAGTTAGACAACTGCAACAGTTTTATTCTTCCCTTTGCAGCTTTGTAATGTTTCCAAAGTCAAGGAAACACTGAAATGTTACTGAATGGATAAAAGGGAAAAGAGAAAAAGCAGAAATGAAAAACATAGACATACCCCAAATTTAGACATTCATACCTACTACATTCAGTGGGGAAAAAAGTTAAGAGGAAAAATAAAAATCCAAAAATTTGAATGTTTTATTTTTCAAAAAGTGAAAAGAAATGACAATTGTTGTATAGTTTCAGAAAAAAATAATCAAAAAGGACATTTTCCTGCCCCCCAAAAAAATCATTTTTGACAAAATCCCTTTTTGGGTGAGACAATTGTATTGATCAAAATAATTTTGACTTCTTCTAGCTAATTTTTTCCCTTAAAAGTTGTTATGTTGGATTTATAATAGCCACAGATAGACTATTTTTCAGCACCTACAATGTCACAATGCCCCATAACACTATATTGTATCATTACTTGAGTATTGTCTCAAAGGGAAGAGTGCTATTTACTGATCCATCAATACCATTTCCTGCAACACATGACCCTCCTTCAGTTGTAGTCCCAACACAAGGCAGCTTAAGCATTTGAGATCTGACAGGATCACAGTACAAGGTGGATGGCTTGGGCCTCTTGCATGATCTCATCCATTTCTTCTCTACACATTTCCTCTTTCTCAGTAACAATAATGGCAGTTATTCTCCCAGGGCGAAACTCTTCACATCTTCATTTCCACCCCATCACAAAGCATGCTGTGTTTTGAGTGTGTGTTTTATTTTGGTGAGAGCTTCAGATCCTAAATATCATAATAATCTGATGTTTTATGATCCCCAGTCACCTAAAGAGTTCTCATAGATCCCTGTAATAATCCTTTAACAATACTGACACACCATACCCTCATCCCTTACTCAGTCTCTCCCTCCCCGCACCCTTTGGCTAAAGATATTCAGCTCTTGAAGCCTTTCCTCTTAAAAGAGACTTTTTAAATCCCCAGATAAACCTAGTTACCAAATGGTATCCCCAGAGCAATTTTATAATTTCAGTAATTTATCAATTTTATTGTATGGAAATGTCTTATTTGAGGCATATTTTAGCAGTAACATACATCTAACAATTGAATATTTGACATATGTTCCTTCTCTAATGAAACAGACAATTTTAAAATCAGATTATGGAATCACCCAACCAGGACATTTTACTAGTTACCATTAAAAAAGCACTCATCACTTCATGACATCACACTGATGGATTCTCCATTACATGAAGTTTTTAAATAAAGATTGGATGTCTTTCTAAAAGAGATGCTATAACACAGTCAGAAGTTATGGACTTGATTAATAGGTGAAGTTTTATGGCCCACATTACGCAGGAGGTAAAAGTAGATGATCATAATGGACCCTTCTGGCCTTAAATTCTATGAATTATATGACAACTTTTAAAAGCCACACCCTATCCCCAACATCTACTTGCCACTTCTTAACTTCCTTAGTATTCACATAACTTTCAAATGCTTTCCCACACCTCCGATAAAACCTCTCAGCCTCCTCCACAGATGTGGAAGAAAATGAACTGAAATGCTGGCCACACACAGATCCCACTAAAGTCAGTGGGAGCTGTGGGTGTTCAACATCTTTGAAGAACTAGGTCCCTTATCTATTTCCCCTCATTGTGGGGATGTGTATATGGAGTGGTAGTGAGGCATGTTTTAATAATGTAGTGACAAAAATTGCCACACAAATTTAACCACATTCATGTAACCTGTTCAAATAATTTGAGGATTTTCTTCTACAATTGCTAATACAGGGAAATGAAAATGTAGGCCAGAAGAGGGAAGAATTATTTTTCCTGTATGTCCAGTGCTGTGTGAAATTCAGAGTTTGTTTTAAGTAAATTCCCCCCAAAATCACCTGTCAGCTCTTTTGGCATGAAGTTCAACCCTCTCAAATGTAGCTTTATTCACAGTTTCAAACAAAAAGTGACTTTTTTTCCAATAGAAATCATGTGAAAACAAAATGTCTATTTTTACTGCAAAGAGGTTTTTGCTAGAAAAATGCATCCATTTTTTCCATATTCTCACTGAAAACCTTCTCATTTTCACATGAGAATCAGCTTTTTCTCTTGAAAGCTTTGCATTACTTACTGTAGGAAGTCAAGTTGAGTCCATAACAAAACACAAAAATCCTTGGGCCTGATTCTCCACTGTCTTGCACCTCATACAGTCATTTTACATTTGTGCAAAATAGGTAAAATACTAGCATTCTGATTTGAATGAAGTTTCTCCTGCTGAAGAGAGCTATCAAAGATGGCATTCATCCCTCCTGATTTGGTGTAAGGCAGTTCTTACATGGAGGATACAAGGGCAAACCTTACATAGATTCAAGGTGGCTAGCCTACCTGCATTCAGCCATTGGCATGCCAGTCAGCCCAAAACAACTGGAAGATGCATAGTCAATCAAGTGCTCTAGTGTAGACAAGCTCCTGAAAAGAGGTACCTTGACATCATCTCCTTTCCTAGACTCCCTGAAGCACAGAACAATAAATACATAACCTATAAACTTTAGAGATCTCAGAGCTACCTACTTTCTTTAACTCCATAGGGAATGGAGTTGTTTCAAAATCAAAAACAGGTGATTGTAACAGGGCTGCCTTGGTCCTGCCTCTGTCTCAGTCCACAAATTGCAGAGGCCCTTTTGCTGGGTCAATACCCTGTGCAGTTTATTTACAGTTACATCCCATCGCCTTCATATCATACCCAAGACCTTTCCTAAGCAGAGGGGAGTAATTTCTCTCTCCCTGTTACTACTTCCCCCCATGTTCTTCCTTTCTGTGCCTATTTGTGGGGTCTTGGCTAATGGCTTAATTGGCCTTTCTGCCCTGCCTCACCAACAAATTAGGCACAGCCTTGTACAGTCAGCTCCAATCTGCTTTGCCTGATTGGGGCTGCTGTGAAGAGTGCTGACTCAGGCCTTTGTACCTAGCACTCTGTCACAGTCACATCAAGTGTTGTGCTCCAACAAGTTTAGTACCTAGTTTATATGCCACTCTTTCATCTCTTCTTTCCTCACTCCCTCCAATGCCACAACCTACTCTGATCTTTGGTTTTCTACACACTTCAGCTATCCCATTCAGAATGATATTGTGACATACTGAACTGCAAATGGTATTTCATTTCAGCATTCCAAATCTCTCACATACAAAGTATAGGCATTTCAGACAACTCACTGATGTGAATTCCCATATTTTCTTTGCTTTTCAAAGTAAGCCTAATGGAGGTCTTACAGTTTGCCTTGAAGAAGCAATAGTACAAAACTCACAAGCTAGACCTCCAGAACTTTAACATGTCTGTTTAACCAAGTTTACTGGCAGAGTGAACAGTGTGGTTCAGCTCTTCTACATATCCCCAGTACCTGTCCCTTTTCTGGTCCACCTTTCTGGCAGATGTGTGATTCTCTTGAAACAAATGTCAGTGCTGATTTGAGGATTTGCCACCTCTTAGACAAATGCATTTTTTGCAGTTCAAAGTGCATTAAACCTATAATTGCTATAGTACAATAGGTTGCTTGCCAGAGGCAGGCAAGTACTGTTATGATTTCACAATGGAAGAAATATATCTATGTTTATAGTCTCTCTTAGTTATAAAAAGGATATTTTTATTGAAAAGTGATAAATATACACTGTATATCTATATATGTATATACACTCACAAACACATTCATATACTGGAATATATATTCCCATAGTTTACATATGTTGAAGTGAGGAGGCATGTCTTAAATTGTCACATCAAATGACAATGGCATAATATTTTTTATAGATACATATATAACCAGAGGACACCAATTGCAGAGGAAACTGCTAGCCAATAAGGCCATTATATCTAGATTTCAAATAGCACTTTATTCATAAAATTGGGCCCATTTTTAAGCTATATTCCTCCTTAAAATTAAATCCTGAACTCTGTTAAAATGGCAGGTGTGATGGGTTTCCCCCCTTTAAGGTGCCACCTGATGTACTGGGATACCACTGAGCCAGCCTGTTCCACCAGCCCGAACCCCCCTTTACCCTGTGTTGCTGAGCCAGGCTCTTAAGCTTCCTCTAGCACACACACAAGCAGGGCCACAACCAGCTGCAGAAAAGCACAGACATTGAGATCAGCTCTGGGAAGACTCAGCTGAAGGTACTTGCCCCAGCACTCAGATGCCCACCTCTCTGAAGGGCAGACCCAATGGTATATTGTCTTGAGCTACATAGGTGGTTTAACAGGCCTGTTACAAATATAAATATATATATTTATAAGATATATATGTGAAGTATACACACCTTCTTGCTCCCCACCCCCCGAGTTAGAAATTGCACAAAATGGGTTTAATAATAAACAAAAACAAGTTTGTTAACTATAAAAGGCAGATTTTAAGTGACTATAAGGGATAGCAAACAGAATAAAGCAGATTACTAAGAAAATAAAACAAAACACACATACTAAGTTTAAGATCTTAAAGAGCCTGGCTTCAATAAGTAAGTTCTCACCCTAACTGTTCTTTAAGGCAAGTTACAGACTTTCTGTAGCTTAGAGTTTCAGTTATCTCTTCTTATAGACTGGATCCTTGTCTCAGTCTGGACACACCCCTGACTTTCCCCTCAACTTAGTTTCTTTGTCTCTTCAGGTATTTTCAGCAGCCTTTCTTCTTGGGTAGGCAATGGAGGAAAGTCCTGTTTGCCTTACCCTCCAGCCTTAAATACAAGGTACATAAGGCAGGAACCTTTTGTTTCCCAAACTTCATAGATTCATAGATACTAAGGTCAGAAGGGACCATTCTGATCATCTAGTCCGACCTCCTGCACAGCGCAGGCCACAGAACGTCACCCACCCACTCCTATGAAAAACCTCACCCATGTCTGAGCTATTGAAGTCCTTAAATCATGGTTCAAAACTTCAAGGAGCAGAGAAGCCTCCCTCCAGTCAACCATGCCCCATGCTACAGAGGAAGGCAAAAAAACCTCCAGGGCCTCTCCAATCTGCCCTGGAGGAAAATTCCTTCCCGACCCCAAATATGGCAATCAGCTAAACCCTGAGCACATGGGCAAGATTCACCAGCCAGATACCCAGGAAAGAATTTTCTATAGTAAATCAGATCCCATCCATCTAATATCCCATCTCAGGGGATTTGGCCTATTTACTCTGAATATTTAAAGATCAATTACTTACCAAAATCCCATTATCCCATCATACCATCTCCTCCATAAACTTATCAAGTAGAATCTTAAAACCAGATAGATCTTTTGCCCCCACTGCTTCCCTTGGAAGGTTATTCCAAAACTTCACTCCTCTGATGGTTAAAAACCTTCATCTGATTTCAAGTCTAAACTTCCTGGTGGCCAGTTTATACCCATTTGTTCTTGTGTCCACATTGGTGCTGAGCTGAAATAATTCCTCTCCCTCTCCTATATTTATCCCTCTGATATATTTATAGAGAGCAATCATATCTCCCCTCAACCTTCTTTTAGTTAGGCTAAACAAGCCAAGCTCCTTAAGTCTCCTTTCATAAGACAAGTTTTCCATTCCTCGGATCATCCTAGTAGCCCTTCTCTGTACCTGCTCCAGTTTGAATTCATCCTTTTTAAACATGGGAGACCAGAACTGCACACAGTATTCTAGGTGAGGTCTCACCAGTGCCTTGTATAACGGTACTAAAACCTCCTTATCCCTACTGGAAATGCCTCTCCTGATGCATCCCAAAACCGCATTAGCTTTTTTCACAGCCATATCACATTGGCAGCTCATAGTCATCCTATGATCAACCAATACTCCAAGGTCCTTCTCCTCTTCCGTTACTTCTAATTGATGCGTCCCCAACTTATAACTAAAATTCTTGTTATTAATCCCTAAATGCATAACCTTATACTTCTCACTATTAAATTTCATCTTATTACTATTACTCCAGTTTACAAGGTCATCCAGATCCTCCTGTATAATATTCCGATCCTTCTCCGAATTGGCAATACCTCCCAGCTTTGTATCATCTATCAACTTGACCTCCCCTTCTTGTTCGTGAAAAATTAATGAGGAAGTGCTGAAAGAATGCGGAATCAGTCAATGCTACCATTGTCTGATGCGGCAACGCATGGTGTTGGATGCCATCAGATGGTTGAGGGACATCTACGTAGAACACATCACTGGACATTGGCAATACCAGGAGGGATGAGCTGGAATGCCGATGAGAAGCTCAGTCAGGAAAGTAACTGAAATATTTTCCTCATGGATTGTATTTTCTAAATGGACAATCTACGTAATTCTCAATTACTGAGGGACAATATCCACTCATTGATATATTTTGCTTTCCACAACCAAATCTCTGTACAACTTTTCATGAGTGATGTACCCACGTATTCTGATTCTTATATCTAAACTATATTATTAAATATATTCGCCTAAATTTGGGTAATTGCTGATTATGTACTCTATGTATCATATGACTTCTAAAAACTAACTTTATATTTGTGGATAATCTAAGCACTATACCCAGATGTACAGATACTATTTTCCCAACCTATGTATTATATAATTTTTTAACATTAGCTTTAATAAATTTTTTAAAACCAGGTGGCAGGACAACTTGACCTAGTGTCACAGCTATGTCCCAGGATGACTCTCAGGAAGGAAAGAGATTAGTATCTTCACAGTCTTCTTGTTTCTTCCTAATGGCCTATCAAGGCTGATGGCCTGTTGTCTGGTGGGTGCCTCCCAAATACACACACAGTTGTAATTGTTACATAGTCAGTATTCCACATTCAGTAATTTATAACCTTTCCAATGATACCTTATAAGACCCATTTTGCATAAAATATATCTCAGTTATGCCATAACCATAACATAAGCATATTTCCATAAATAATATGGAGTGTCATGCCAGAGCAGGTATATTTAATTTTTTTAAGTGTTTGTAGCAAAGAAAATAATTCTAATTGAAACACGGGCTTGATACTGATTAGTTTGAAGCAGTGCCGATTTCTAAATTCAACTACAATATACATTTTAAAAGTGAAGGTGCTAACTAGCACAGAAGATATCATAGTAGCTTATTACTCTTGTAGAAGTCTTTTCAAACCTGGCTTTAGTCACAATCAAACAGGAGCTTGGTGGGATCAGTCTTACCACTAGGACCTATTTATTCACATAACAAACTGGATCCAATCCCATTTAAGTCAGTAGGTATCTTTCCAGGATTTCAGTGGGCGGTATGAGACCCACATAAATCACTACAATTCTGTGAGAGGCATAGGACTGAGATAGGAAGGGAGTTACAACTCAGTACTGAGGTGCATTTGAGAAGTGCATGTAAGCAGTATTTGCCTATGCTGCCCTTGTTTCTAGCAGGGATTTAAGTCTCACTTTTTCTTGATAACTAGAATTTACATCATAGTATTGTTGTGGCATGGAATACAGTCTTAATATATTTGTGTATTACATAAATTAAGACAAATTGTATAGTATGTATACTGTGTGTATTCAGTGTACATTAAAATACAGAACAATACATCTCTAACATAACATTTGATAGTTATTTAATAAAGCATAGCCCAAGGCTATATGAGCAAGCTGTATATCATTAGAGAGTTGGCATCTTGTTCCATTATTTTAAAATATTATCACAGCTGCATTGATGATAGATTATAGACCAGAAGCAGTTCTGATTCACTCCACAGACTGAAAGCTCTGAATTCTACCCTCATTTACACACACCACCTGTGTTCCAGGTGTAAATGAAGACAGAATCTGACCCAATGTTTGTAAATAGCATTAATGTATGTTGTTGATTGGCAATATGTATACTGATTATAAATAATTTATTTTGAGGGCAGTAGCAGTAAGGATAACAAAGACTGTAATTTTAATTTTTAAGTCACTGTCCCTACGCACACTACCATTTTAATTAATAATAATACCTAGCTCTAAATTTGGAGAAGATGAGAACATTTATAAAATTTAGTATAACTTGCCAATAATTTTCCTTGAAGTTTCTGAAAGAAGATGTATGTTTGAAACAGATCTATTCCCAGATCATTGTTAAATGAATGGATCACTTCACATGAAATTGCAGAACTACTAACTGTAGTCTGTAACCTATCATTTAAATCAGCTTCTGTACCAAATGACTGGAGGATAGCTAATGTGATGCCAATTTTTAAAAAGGGCTCCAGAGGTAATCCCGGCAATTATAGGCCAGTAAGCCTGACTTCAGTACTGGGCAAACTGGTTGAAACTATAATAAAGAACAAAATTGTCAGACACATAAATGAACATAATTTGTTAGGGAAGAGTCAACATGGTTTTTGTAAAGGAAAATCATGCCTCACCAATCTACTAGAATTCTTTGAGGGGGTCAACAAGCATGTGGACAAGGAGGATCTAGTGGATATAGTGTAATTAGATTTTCAGAAAGCCTTTGACAAGGTCCCTCACCAAACACTCTTAGGGCATGTCTACACTTGCCATTTAAAGAGGAAAAAGTCACTTTTTGTGCAAAAACCATGGGAGTGTCTACACTTGCCAATGACTTTTTGCAGTGAAACTCAGAAGTTTCATTGCAAAAAGAAAACCACCTCCACTAGAGGCATACAGCTCTTACTGGTGATGCTGTTGCAGTGATATGCAAGTGAAGACACATTCTTCCTGTTTACACTCCTTTTAGCCTCCTGAGGATATCCCACAGTGCCTAGGTGACCACTCTAGCCAGCAGCTCTGCTGCCCTGTTGCCAGGTAATCAGACATACATCCCTCCCCCTGTAAAACCAGGGAATTTTGAAACTCCCCTTCCTGTTTTCTAGGCAAGTGCTCACTTATCTGGCCAGGTGACAATGCCTGCTCTACTGAGCAAATGATCCCCTGCTTGGAGCAATGCTGAGCTACTGGAGCTGATCAGGTGTTTGAGAAGAGGAGGCTTTGCAGGGACCCAGGATGCCCTGCGATCACCCCCACCTCCTTCCCACAAGACCCATCATCAAACTGGAGAGAGCTGCACTGTGGGATAGTTGCCACAGAGTGCTGCTCTCATTGGTGATGGAAGTGCTACTAATGTAAACACTCTCTGACACCTGAGTAATTAAGTGAGTACACAAACCAGTACTTTACTTTCATTGGTTCCCTATCACTGTTGAAACTTACAGTGCAAAAACTCTGCAACTGTAGACATACCCTTAGGTAAAGTAAGCTGTCATGGGATAAGAGGGAAGGTCCTCTCATGGATTGGTAACTGGTTAAAAGATAGGAAATAAAGAGTAGGAATAAATGGTAAATTTTGAGAATGGAGAGAGGTAAATAGTGGTGTACCCCCAAGGTCTCTACTGGACCAGTCCTTGTCAACATATTTATAAATGGTCTGGAAAAAGCGGTAAACCATGAGGTAGCAAAATTTGCAGATGATACAAAATTACTCAAGATAGTTACGTTCCAAGCAGACTGCGAAGAGCTACAAAAGGATCTCTCAAAACTGGGTGTCTGGACAACCAAATGGCAGATAAAATTCAGTGTTCATAATTGCAAAGTAATGCATGCTGGAAAACACAATACCAACTATACATATAAAATGATGGGGTCTAAATTAGCTGTTACCACTAAAGAAAGAGATCTTGGAGTCATTGTGGATAGTTCTCTGAAACATCCACTCAATGTGCAACAGCAGTCAAAAAAGCAAAAAGAACGTTGGGAATCGTCAAGAAAGGGATAGATAACAAGACAGAAAATATCATATTACCTCTATATAAATCCATGGTACGCCCACACCTTGAATACTGCATGCAGATGTGGTCGCCTCATCTCAAAAAAGATATATTGGAATTGGAAAAGGTTCAGAAAATGGCAACACAAATGGTTAGGGGTATGGAATGAGTTTCGTATGAGGAGAGATTAATAAGACTGGGACTTTTCAGCTTGGAAAAGAGATGACTAAGGGGGGAAATGATCGAGATCTAAAAAATCATGACTGGTGTGGAGAAAGTAAATAAGGAAGTGTTATTTACTCCTCAACACAAAAGCTAGGGGTCACCAAATGAAATTAATGGGCAGTATGTGCATCCGATGAAGTGAGCTGTAGCTCACAAAAGCTTATGCTATAATAAATTTGTTAGTCTCTAAGCTACCACAAGTCCTCCTTTTCTTTAAACAAAATGAAGCATTTCTTCACACAGTGCACAGTCAACCTGTGCAACTCTTTGCCAGAAGATGTTGTGAAGGCCAAGACTATAACAGGGTTGAAAAAAATAACTAGATAAATTCATGGAGGATGCCTATTAGCCAAGATGGGCAGTAATGAAGTCCCTAGCCTCTGTTTGCCAGAAGCTGGAGATGAGCGACAGGGAATGGATCACTTGATGATTACCTGTTCTGTTAATTCCCTCTAGGTCACCTGGCATTGGCTACTGTTGGAAGACAGGATACTGGGTTAGATGGACCTTTAGTCTGACCCAGTATGGCCATTCTTAGTTCTTATATATGATTTTCATCAGCTGATCTCCAAGTGCTTTACAATGAAGGCCAGTATCATTATGTCCATTTTACAGACAGGGAATGTAACATGCTTTATTAATGGTTAACATGCACTCAGACAATAAAAGGGTTAAGCTGAAGTAACACAAACCAGGAATTAAATTAAGTACCACATAGTGTATTGTGATACAGCATGGCCAGAGGGCAGCAGGAGAGTGTTAGAAGGGAAGCTTATTCCCTGTAGAGGGAAGAAAGTTTGCTATAGATTAATTAAAGCACCTGAAGCCAATTACCTGATAAAAACCCTGTGCTTCAATCAGACAAGAGAAGGAGTTGAAGCAGAGTTGACTGATGTTGGAGTAGAGGGTAGTTTGGAGGAGTTGAAGTAGATTGGATTGGTGCTGGAGCAGAGAGCAGTTTGGAGGGAAGCAGTGGAGAGTTTGGAGAAGTGCTGTGGTGGGCTAAGAAGATCAAGACCCTAGGTAAAGGGACACCTGGTTTGTGCAGAGGGAGGGCAGGAAGCCCCACAAGCTGAAGGGCAGGAGAGGGAATTAGTCTAGGGGAAGGAACCGCTAGTTCAAGTGGTTGACTGCTAACCCTAAGGCCCCTGGGCAGGGACCTGGAGTAGAGGGTCAGCCTGAGTCCCTCCCTCTCCACTCCCCTCATCTAGGACACTAGTGGGGCAGTTAATACCCCAGTTCAAGGGCGAGAAACGGTGCCCTGAACCCTCCCCAAGAAGAGAAAGTGCGAGACCCATCAAAGTAGTGCCGGCAATTTGCCACAGTATGTAGAAGAGGGGAAAAAAATTCTAAAAATATTTGTAGAGATGATTCTGAATGTTTGAGTGTTCCACTATATGAGGAAATAGAGAAGCTAACAGACAACTGGAACAATAAATCTGTGTTGTGCATATTTCCAGTACACATTCCTCCTGGATCTGAATGCCCCACAATGTAATGAACAACTGGAAGAGAAGGTTCTCAGGTCCCAGTTAAATCTTTTGTCTATCTCATGAGAAATTGGATCAAACCCTAGGATATAATCATAGGGCTGCAAGGGACCTTGAGAGGTCAACTAGTCCAGTCCCCTGCACTCATGAAAGGACTAAGTCTTATCTAGGCCATCCCTGACAGGTGTTTGTCAAATCCGCTCTTAAAAATCTCCAATGATGGAGATGCCACAATCTCCCTAGACCAGCGGTGGGCAACCTGCGGCCTGTCAGGGCAAACCGCCGCTTCCCACAGCTCCCATTGCCTGGAAACTGTGAACCATAGGCACTGGGAGCTGTGGGCAGCCATAGAAATGTAAACAAATGGTCTGGTTGCCCGCCAGTGGCTTGCCCAGATGGGCCGCAGCCACAGGTTGCCCACCACTGCCCTAGGCAATTTATTCCAGTGCTTAACCACCTGACAGTTAAGAAGTTTTTCCTAATGTCCAACCTCAAACTCCCTTGCTGTAATTTAAGCCCATTGCTTCTTGTCCTATCCTCAGAGGTTAAGAGAAACAATTCTTCTCCATACTCCTTGTAACAACCTTTTATGTACTTGAAAATTGTTACCATGTCCCTTCTCAGTCTTCTCTTTTCCAGACTGAACAAACCTAATTTTTTCAATCTTCCCTCATAGGTCCTATTTTCTAGACATTTAATCATTTTTGTTGCTATTCTCTGGACTTTCTCCAATCTGTACACGTCTTTCCTGAAACATGGCACCCAGAACTGGACACAGTACTCCAGTTAGGGCCTAATCAGCGCAGAGTAGAGCAGAAGAATTATTTCTTGTGTCTTCCTTACAACACTCCTGCTAATACATCCCAGAATTATGTTTGCTGCTTTTTTGCAACAGTGTTACAATGTTGACTCATATTTAGCTTTCCTTTCTGCATATCCCTTTCTGCAGTACTCCTTCTTTGGCGGTCATTTCCCATTTTGTATGTGTGCAAATGATTATTCCTTCCTAAGTGGAGTACTTTGCATTTTTCAGTATTGAATTTCACCCTCTTTACTTCAGATCATTTCTCCAGTTTGTCCAGATCACTTTGAATTTTAATCCTATCCTCCAAAGCACTTGCAACCCCTCCCAGCTTGGTATCGCTCGCAAACTTTAAACTTAATTGATGAAGATATTGAAGAGAACCGGACCCAAAACTGATCCCTTCCAGACCCCACTCTGTATGACCTTCCAGTATGACTGTGAACCACTGATAACTGCTCTCTGAGGATGGTTTTCCAGCCACCAGCTTTGCACCCACCTTATGGTAGCTCCATCTAAGTTGCATTTCCCTACTTTCTTTATGAGAAGGTCATGTGAGACAGCATCAAAAGCTTTACTAAATTAAAGATATACCACAATCTACCACTTCCCCCCATCCACAAGGCTTATTACCCTGACAAAGAAAGCTATTAGGTTGGTTTGACACTATTTGTTCTTGACAAATCCATGTTGACTGTTACTTATCACCTTATTATCTTCTAGAGGTTTGCAAATTGATTGCTTTATTATTTGCTCCCTTTTCTTTCTGGGTACAGAAGTTAAGATGACTAGTCTGTAATTCCTCAGATTGCCCATATTTCCCTTTTTATAGTTTGGCAATATCTTTTCCCTTTTCCAGTCTTCTGGAATCTGTCCCATCTTCCATGACTTTTCAAAGATAATTGCTAATGGCTCAGATATCTCCTCATTCAGCTCCTTGAGTACTCTAGGGTGCATTTCATCAGTCCTTGGTGACTTGAAGACATCTAACTTGTCTCAGTAATTTACACATTTTCTGTTATTGTTTTCCCCCTCCCCCATGTCATTGAGTAATGGGCCTACCCTGTACTTGGTCTTCCTCTTGCATCTAATGTATTTGTAGAATGTTTTCTTGTTACCCTTTATGTCTCTAACTAGTTTGATCTCGTTTTGTGCCTTGGCCTTTCTAATTTTGTCCCTACAAATAAATTGTGTTATTTGTTAATATTTATCCTTTGTAATTTGACCTAGTTTCCACTTTTTGTAGGACTCTGTTTTGAGTTACAGATCATTGAAGATCTCCTGGTTAATCCAGGGTGGTCTCTTTCCATAGTTCCTATCTTTCCTCCGCAGTGGTATAGTTTGCTCTTGTGACCTTAATAATATCTCCTTAAAAAACTGTCAACTCTCTTCAGTTGTTTTCCCGTTAGACTTGCTTCCCATGAGATCTTACCTACCAACTCCCTGAGTTGACTGAAGTCTGCCTTGAAATCCATTGTCTTTTTATTTGGCTCTTCTCCCTCCTCTCATTCCTCAAAATCATGAACTCTACCATTTCATGACCAGTTTCGCCTTCCACTTTCAAACTCTCAGCCAGTTCCCCGCTATTTGTCAAAATCAAATCTAGAACAGCCTCTCCCCTACTAGCTTTCTCCACCTTATGAAATTGTCTCCGATACATTCCACGAACTTGTTGGATAACCTGTGTCCTGCTGGGTTATTTTCCCAGCAGATATCTGGATAGTTGAAGTCGCCCATCGCCACCAAGTCCTGTGCTCTGGATGATTTTGTTAGTTGTCTTAAAAAAAAGCCTCATCCCCCTCTTCTTCCTGGTTAGGTGGTCTGTAGTAGACCCCCTATCATGACATCACCCTTGTTTTCTACCCCTTTTATCCTTATTCAGAGACTTTCAACAACTGTCTCCTATTTCCATCTCAACCTCAGTCCAAGTGTATACATTTTTAATATACAAGGCAACACATCCTCCTTTTTTTCCCTGACTGTCCTTCCTGAGCAAGTTGTACCCTTCTACACCAATATTCCAGTCATGTGTGTTATCCCATCTGTGATGTCAACTGTCATAGTTGTGTGTGTGTGTGTACGTTAGCATTTTGAGTTCTTCCTGCTTATTCCCCACACTTCTTGCATTAGTATGCAGACATCTAAGATACTGATTTGATCCCCCCCCCAGTTCTGTCTTGTCTCTCCTTTATCCCTGCTATAACAGCCCATGATCCCCACAAATTACGAGCCTTCTCTCAGGTCTCCATGCTTTTTTTACTTCCTGTGGCCTTTAGTCACCTGCCCCCTTCAAACCTAATTTAAAGCCCTCCTCATTAGGTTAGCCACTCTGTTTCGAAATAGGCTTTTCCCCTTTCTCAATAGGTGGACCCCATCTCCACTTAGCAGTCCTTCCTCCTAGAAGAGTGTCCTGTGTTGAAGCCAAAGTAAAAGCCAAAGCCCTCCTGGCGACACCATCCTCACAGCCAGGCATTCACCTCTAGGATACATCTGTCTCTGCCTGGGTCCCTACCCTTGACTGGATGGATCAAAGAGAACACCACCTGCTCTCCCAGAAATCAGAGATTCCAAAAAGCAGAGATTTTACTTCTGCTACATCTGATTAATTTGGGACCTGTAAATCAATTCTACATATTTTGATTTTAATTATTCTAGTACTTGCATTAAAGAAGCTGGTTATTACTAGTGTTGGTATGGTTTTTAATGTAACCCCATATTTTAGTATAGTATTTTTAATAGAATCACAAATTTAAAATGTGTGATTTCACTGTAGTATGGAAAATGTAGTGACCAATCATATTCCTGCATTTGTCAATGCCACTATATTTTGCCATTTTCATTTTATAGGATCTGAGGACAGCAGGGATTGAGAAGATGGCAGGGAGTTTTTACACAGGGTCATTGAGAGCAACAGAATATAAACACTGCGTTATCACCATCTGTTCATCAGAAACTCTTTAACAAGATGGATTCATGTCATAGAGATTCCCTGACAAATCTAGGAAAGAAGAAAAAGGTAAAAAGCATTCTCAAGCTTAAGAAAACAACCTTCAAACTCAGTATTATTTGAACATCATGAAGTAGGGCTAAAAATGAAAAGTGAAAGCAGAGAGAAAGATACCAGAATTTGCTTCTCTGTTTAAGTCTGACAAAACTTTAGAGATGTTTCAGGGAATGATGCACTTACTAACATCACTCAAAGCCATACTTACTCAAGAGCTGTCAAACACTCAGCAATATGGATCTACGTTTGAATCTTGGTCCTGTATACATCATGAAATATATTGTCTGTCCCTTTCACAATAACCGAATATGGGTTATTTTCTCGTGGACTAGTCTGTAAAATTCTGTATAACAAATATTTCAGAGGAATTCTATTGTAACTCAAGCATAACTAACTCATTACATAGAAGTAAATTAAATATGCTCTTCTGTGGGGTGTGTGTGCACGCATTAGAAGTATAGATAAAGTTTGCATAATGATTTCCATTCTTAACCCTTGTGCTTTCAGTCACTTACAACTTTCTGGAACTTACAACTTTCAGCCTGAATTTTATACATTGATTTCTAAGGCAAATGTATTGATTTATTAAAAAGAAATTCAACTTGTTTTGTCTGGATTTTTTTTATTTATACAGAGTTTTTTTTACAGGAATATTATTAAGATATCAACAGAAATATGAGACTTTAGTGGGGTCATATGCACATACTTACAAGATTTGAACGAATATACCACAAATGGTTTATCACGTTTTTTTCATACAATGCAAATTCTAATAACCACTTTTGATTT
The DNA here is from genome assembly GCF_009764565.3 of Dermochelys coriacea. Lineage (NCBI taxonomy): Eukaryota > Metazoa > Chordata > Testudines > Dermochelyidae > Dermochelys > Dermochelys coriacea. Next base: position 140,167,864 of record NC_050069.1, on the reverse strand, counting down.
TATAGCTGTACATTGTAGCTAATTAAATATTTCTGTTGTATAGGGCCTTTTAAGTTGTCAACTTTTCATCTTTCAGGCTGATATTTTCCATGTTTAGTCTCTGCCAAAGCATAGGTAGAGACTAAACTGTTTGGTGTATAAAGTTTTCTCACACAGTTTGATTTGTAAAGTTTCAAATATGGTTGTTATTTTCAAATGTAAATAAAGTATCCTTTGGTGATTATAAATCAGTGTGTGCTACTTCTTTATAAAACTGTTCTAGTATCTCTGCTGGTTGAAGTAGGAACTTGAAATCTAGCGAAGAAATAGCAATTAGAACAAAACATGTGCCTTTTGATAGTCTGGTGAAGGTTGAAGAGGGACTGGACATTAATATGGCTATTAACAATAACAACAGTAAAGTTAAAGGATTTTAGAAGGAATTAAGCTTCAGGGTTTAAAGCAGTTTCTAAATATTAGGAATTGGGAACAGATGATCTAGTCTGCAGACAGCAGGGTTTCTTGCATCTTCTGAATCAGCCGCAGCTGATTCAGCGGTCAGAAAAAGTAATTGGTGGTTTAATCTGGTACTGCAATTCCTAGATTACTTTAATTTTTTTCTGGGCTATAACAGATTAAGAAAAAACCTAGAGCATGGTCACTATTTTTAAACTCATGATTATAGGGTTTTTTTTTCATTTTCAAACTGTCTCCCATTGTTCTTCAGGCTATGTGCATGTGCATATCAAAAAGAAATTTGAGTGGAAAATGTGACTGAATTGTGCCATTTGCACCAAAGCCCCTGGGAAAGGGGGCAGCCAAGTGTATTGAACTTGTAGGACCTACAGGAGGCATTGTATTCTTCCAGGGCTCCCTGATTGTGCTGGTGGGAGGAGGAGAATGTATGATACTTTTTGTGTGTGTGTTGTAACACAGTACCCCTACCTGAAAGTATGTTTGTAGGGAGAGCCCCTATTCTGTCCAACCTCAGCTCTGCTGCTCTCAGGGGGAAGCATCTGATAAAGATGGGTGAAATTTTTCAGACAAATTATTTAGTTGCTGAAAAATGCAGTTTGTGGTCAAACAAAACTGAGTTTAATTTGAAGATGCTGATTAGTTAAGAGGAAAAATAGTTGATGGTGGCATCTCCCCACCTCCTCTTATAGCCTATAGTCCTATGATTTGAGTACTCACCAGGCGTGTGGGAAACTTCAGTTCAGGTTCCCATTCTGCTGAATTCAGAACAGGGTCTTGAACTTGGGCCTCCTATGTTGTAAATGAGAGCTGTAACCACGGGGCTATAGGCTATTCTGGGATGGATTTCTGTCAACCCAAAGTAGGATCCCCCCAATGGTTGAGTACTTTCATCACACCAAAGAGGCATTTTCTCGGTCTGTGGCCCAATGAGTATTATGTATAGAAACTGGAAGAGCTTCTAGAGCAATTGAGAGAGACCCATCCTTGAAATCCCCTATGTGAATGCCATTATAAAAGTGTGCTTGTGCTTATATAGTTTATTTCTCTTGCTGAATCAGCATAAGCTCCACCAATGTGACTGATTTGGAGCTGCTCTGTGAAAATTTATAAATACTGAATGTTAGCTGGGCTGTTAGGGTGTTTTCTCTGACAATATTGGTAACTCAACAGGAATCTGCCTGGGGGCGGGGGGAAACAGGTCAGGAGAAGGAGAATGGCACAATATAAGCCAACCCTCAGCAAACATGTGAGTTAACAACAGACAACACCAGTGCCTGGGGTCTCAGGCTCAATCCTTGATTTTTTGGTTTTGAACTGACGTGCCAAAGCACGGAAAAACAAAAGAACTATAGCAGGAAGCAGAAATAGTTGTTTGGGAGCACCAGGCTGAGACACCACAGTGCTGAAGAAAGTAGGCCTATGTAGGCGATCAGGGCATGGGTGAGCCTTTCAGGTAAAACAGACATGTGCAGGCTGGTGTTTTAAAATCCTCTCCTTTTTTTTCCTGAAAACTTTATTCCTACTGGTAAAACAAACAGTACTTTTATGCTAAGGCTGTCTGACCAATGATTACTAGAACTGTCCAAAACTCAGGGATGTCTTTTTTGGGGGGGAATTTTGATATTTTAATATTTGTGTCTTTTCCAAATAAGAACAAACCCAAGTTTTTTCTAAATTTACCACAAACCAGAAATTCCATACAATCTTTCTTTTGGACACACCAATACCTGGTGTTTCTGCAATAAAATATGCACCTAGGAGCCTGCTAGTTGGTGGGTGAAATTGACACAGTTCTTGTCCATTTCATTGCTACCCTCCACTTAACATTTCATTTCATCATTACATTTCCCATCCACTCCACTAGTCACAGATGTCAGAAGGGAAGAATCACAGGTGCTGAACTCAATCTGACCTGCTGGATAAGAATGGTTGACACACAGAGTACTGTGGCCCAGGGCCTGGTCCAAGAAGGTGATAATTGCAAATTCAATCCAAGAAAATAGACACTAAGTCTTGCATCAGAGGGGGCTCTTAAAGACCAGAAAAGAGACAAAGCTGTAGCTCCACTGTCAGTGTGACAACCAGCAAAAGTACTTTTTGCTAGTATAACTGTCTACATTAGGAGGTTTTTTTTCCCCTGGTGTAGCTACTCTGACAAAACTTTGAATGTAGACAAGGCCTAAGATACTGGGTGCTCAATTTGTGGCTCTTATGTTTAGTAAATCTGTATTTGTTCCATAACAAAGAACTCTAGATAGTACATGATCTTGAAAATGTATTAGAGGAAAATGTGGGTTTGTCTGTACTTTGTGGTGATGTATGTGTTCATTCCTGAAGATTTACAGGAAACCAAGTTAAGGCAGAGAGTGGTTTGAGTTATTTCAAACAGTTAGTTAGCCTGTTCCCCCATTGCTGTAGTGCAGATACCTCATTGGTGCATGTGCAGATTTCACAGGGTTTATAGTTTATGTTCCTATGACAGGACGATTAAACCTAGTAGTTTGGCTGATAGCTCTATTAAGTGCAACTTAACTTTAAAAAGAATTTGGGTGATATAAATAAGTTTCTATTCAAGATCTATTTGTATTTTCTCATAAGATTTTAAGTCACTTGCTTTCAAAGGAGCAAAATGAATACTGTAGCTTTAACTTTTATTCCCCCCCTTAGATTAAAGCAGATGAAAAACTAAGTTAAGCACAGAGTCTGCATGGCTCTTTCAAGAAAGTGCTGTGTAGTGGAGTGTGAAGCCTTCTGCTGTCCTTACATGGCCCAGTTCTTGCACTACTGCTCTGTCCCTCCTATGGCCCAGGGTGTGCAAAGTGTCCACCCACAAGAAAGGAAGAGATGGGGCCATGGCTCCACACCAGCCTGCAGTGCAGCCCCAGCTTGAAGGAGCAACAGGCTTGTACTCCATAAATAAATGTAGCAGGAGTGCTTTCCTTCATCCTGAGAAATTCAAGGAGTGATTCCCAATATCATCCCAGGACAGTATGGGTCTATATTGCTTGTAACTGTATGATGCATCTAACAGAAGGAATGTAGCTCCTAATGACTATAATTTAATTACTGCTGACTAAATAGATTCTAAATCATTACCAGTATAATCTCCTGTAAACTCAGATCAGTGCCTTCCTGCTTTCCATGTTCAGACATGTAAATCTATGTGAAACTGACAATATACAGTGGCAGGATGCCTGAAAAAATTGATAGCAACACAGCAGTTTCACATACAGTCAATAGATCTAAATCCACATTCTCAAATTGTTTAATTAAAATTTCATTTGGTCTGGGAATTAACCCTTTTTCTGTCACTGTTTTACAGTGGTGTGCAAGTGTGAAGAATGTTGTGGGTGATATCTTCACTGTAATTATTCTGAATTCTAAGATGAAGCACAACTCCCCACGCTCCTCCTCCAAAAGTGCTTTATTTCAGGGTCACTCTCCAGAAACGGAAGCTATGATTTATTCATACATGTTTGGCTATTCTGATAGTAGAGGGAAAGTAATGCTTGTGTGTTAGATGTGGTTTTGATAGAGTTTTGCAAGGAAACTGAGAAACTGAGAAAAAGCTCTATTTGTGAAGAATTTTTTCTGTTGTGGTCAATACAAAAGGTGTTAAAAAATAAAACAGGACACAGCAAAAGCTGAATGTGGCCTGGTTTTCATAAGGTTGAACACTCACAGGACACACTACCTTCAGGGAGAGTTATAGCCTTAGGCTGACTCACCACTGGGCACTTGGTAAGCAACCCAACATGGGGCAAATTAACGAAATAATTAGTTAAGGACTGAATGATTAATCAAGTAACAAGTCCTGTTACAGAGCCAGGCTTTGGTCCTAGTGAACAAGAATTCAGACTCAAGAGGAAAAAAAAAGTCTATAACCCATTTCCATGTGAACATAGCCTGGAAACTGTAAATTGACATCAAACAAACTGGTCTCTAGGGTTGAAGAAGCATCCAGTTGGGCTCCATTTCTCCAGCAGGAGGCTAGAGTGACCTGACAGACAGATGCTTATGCATGTGCATGCGCGCACACGCACACAGTAAGTTTACATCACACTACACTTCCGATTTAAAATTACACATACCCACCCCCATGTTATATAGGTTACAAAATCAAACACTTGAAGGTAAGGAAATCCCACAGTGTCCCACACACACTCAATTGTTCTGCTATGTGCATTCATCTTGTGCACTGAATAAGACAAGGATCCCGTAGAAAACAAGAGTATGCGATTACATATGTAAAACATTATTGCCACTACACTTGGGGAAAAAAAATGTGGACAAAAGAGTGTTGCCAAAAAATGTAGATTCAAGTCAAATGAAAGATTTTGCAATGTGTGTTGATTTGCCAAATAGTTTTGAGAAGTTTTTTTTCCCCAAAAATATCAAATGGCTTTTTTTCTCCTAAATTTCATTTTTTTTAAATAAAAACTGAAAAAAAAAACCCAAACTGTACGTCAAACAGAATGTTTCATTAATCCCCAAACTGTTTTTTTTCTTTGACTTTTTGGTTCACCAGAGAGTTCAAAAACATTTTGCTTCACTTTGACCCAAAAATTTTGGTACGGTCAACTAACCAAAAAGTCATTATTTGTAGAGCTCTAATCGTAATAAATGTGTAAGTAGAACAAAAGTAAAGCTTCATAGGCAACTGTAAATCTGGCATTTCCTTAGAAGGCAATGGGCTGTAGGGGTCCAATGCTGGGTGCAAAGGAGCCTACTCTTGCTCTTGTTTCAACACTGGGCATACCCCTCTCATTCCTACGCAATAGCAGTTCTGGTAGCTCCCAGATGGTCTCACTACAGCGTCTGCTTCTACTCTGGTGGTGGCATGAGCCCAGCACTTTGGAATATTTGTGAGTAATGTATATTATATTGTCCAGTTTCCAAAATGGTGTTGAGGAACAGAAATGAGAGAAGGAAAAATGGCAATTTAAACCCTTTTATATCTTAGTGTGACAGGATCCCCAGGGCACAACATAGAGCTGTTAGATGGCTGTGCCCCCTTTACCCTGTGCTGTCTCTCACAACGCTTTGCTACTGACAAGCAGCAAACCCCTCCAAGCATTGTTATCACTCAGCCATTAGCATGCAGAGGCACACCCAGCTAAATTGCATGAATGCTCTCACTCACTCATGAACTATATGCAGGAAAACAGCAGCAAATCTCCCAAGCTTCCTCCCTCCCCTGAAATATACTGCCATACACTGTTCAAGATCTTCTCTTGAACAGTGCAAGCTAATTAATTAGTTCACCCCTTCATCAAAGGATAGGGGATATGCACCAGCTTTTGTAATCTGAGCAGATTCCCAACGCACTTAAACAAAAATCACTGGAAAGGATAATAAACTTATTTCCATGTTTTAAGTACAGAAAGATAGATTTGAAGTGATTATAAAGTATTAGACACAGAGGTCAAAGTTGGTTACATAAGAAATGAAAATAGAATCACAGTCCAAATTCTAACTTTAAGAGACTAACCAAGATTTGAATCAAACAGCTTTTCTCACCCCACTGGATATTCCAGGCAGTTTATACACAGACTGAATTCCCTCTCAGCTTGGAACCAAACTCCCCAGTACAAAGTCTTTGTCTTCCAAATGCTCTTCCAGGGGTTGAGATGGGGGAGGTGAGAGGCCAAGTGGTGATATCAACCCTCATTTATACTTTTCTCCAGGTGCTACATGGAGGGTTAGGCAGCCCTCATTGTGTACGTGCCCACTCTGAGGAGTTGCTGGGAGAGGGGATTCTGGTCCTGATTTAAATCTGTCTTATTAGTTGCTCCTTTGTTGCCACTGAAAAATGCCCACAGCTAGCCTCCGACTTACTACATATATCAGAAAGAAACATATAGCAATACTTCATATAAAATGATAGTATATAGAATGCAACAGGACACAAATGTTCAACAGATCTAGACTTCTTAAATGATACCTCACAAGGCATGCATTGTACAAAACATATAATCATACCACAGTAGTGAATATGGGGGTTCCAGGGTGCTATTTTGAGGTACAGAGTGTCACAATGAGCAAAGGCTAAATGAAATTTCATGGAAGACAAGACACTACTGTAGTCTGAAGGCATTTCACCAAGTGTCAAACGTCTGCTTCAAACAAAAGAAGTAACAGCTTTTTAAAGAACAGGTATAAATGATCCTTTAAAATGGAAAGCGTTCAGCAACCTAAATAAGAGTTGCTACTGCAGCAATCTGCATGGATTTTGGAAGGGGGGCTAGTAGTAGCACTGATGCAAAGCCAGCGGCCCATAGCATTTACTAGCAGATCCTTGACACAGACAGGAAGGGGACATGCTCAGGTAGAAAAAGAGATACTGGCTGTGCTCTTTGGAATGCAATGATTCTATCAGGTAGATGTGCAGATGAAGAAGCCACGGCTGAATACACCCAAGTGATTCCAATGCATGTTATTGAGATTCCAGCACCATAATGTAAGAAGAAGTTACTGCTCAGGAAAGGCAATGCTGGTGGCAAATCCACTGAGCAGGGCATTCCTTACAGAGTACAACACAAATGGCTCTGTAGAGCAGGAGATAGTTTCTATCAACATGCATCAATAGTTTCATATATCCGATGGGCAGCTTCAGGCAACACAGCAAAGTACAAAACAGGTAGGGGTGCTAAAGGCAGTACAACAATTCATAGTCCAAGGTTGGCCAGGTCTCAAGGAGTAAGTGCCAAAGAAGGTTAACCTCTAAAACCTGCAGGGAACTTGGACGGAGGAGCACAGGTTGCAGGAGGGAAGAGTTTGAAGAAGGCACCAGGAAGCCCATGCATCTGAACATGGCTAAAATGCCAGCTAGAGTTGCACCATCTCTCTAAATTGTTTTCTTAATGAAGATCCAATTTAATTTTACAAGCATGGAGTCCTTCCATGTTGTTACAGTACATGAAACAGCTCCCAGCTCCTCCTACACTGAGTTAGTCATTTAAATTGGGATGTATCTTCCCTCCCCCCACCAAACAAAAACCCTCCCTCACTAATCCTCTACATAATCCTTAAACTGGCCCTGAGGTCAGTAGTGCCATCAGAGTACATAGGACTTAAACATAGCTGTGGGGATGCTGAGAAATTATTTCACAGGCCCTCTCGAAAATGTGAAGAGTTGTCAAAAGTTTTAGCCCTCTGTCAACCTACCATTGCTATAGCAGCTGCTGCAAAAGCACCTTTTCTGCATCTTCCAGCAGAACTATTAAGAGAAGGGGGCACACCTCACAGTCTCAACATCTATCAGTCCTTGCAAATGGCCAAATGCAAATCATTGCTGGCTGTTAGCAAATTCCTCTCAGCTGTGTGTCGAGAGGGAAATTAGTGGGACAGAGGAGAATAAGTAATACAGAAGAGGCAAAGAGTCCTGTGGCACCTTATAGACTCAGACGTGGAACATGGGTATTCACCCACGAAAGCGTATGTTCCAATACGTCTGTGAGTCTACAAGGTCCCACAGGACTCTTTGGCACTTTTAAAGATCCAGACGAACACAGCTAGCTCTCTGACACTTAATACAGAAGAGTTATAATATGCTATATCTGCTCAGGGGTGCAACCAGAATTTTCTTAAGGAGGGGGCCCACAGAAAGGTCCCCTCTCCTGTAGAGCACCTGCCCCAGGATGAAGGCAACAGTGGGGTGCAGGGTGCCCTCTGGGCACAGCTCAGAAATGCTCACAGAGGGCAGAACCAGCCACAGGCAGGTCTGCAGCACTGCAGCCAGGGAAAGATACATTGGACCATGCTGAGCCTGAACTACTGTCTCAGGATTGGCTGGGAGAGGAGGTGGTGGCTGCGGGGTGTCTGCTCAGAGCCAGCCAAGGGGGCTGGGGCCACTGTGCCATCCCTCCCCCCCCACACACACACGCACGCACACTTTGTGCCCCTGTATCTGCTTACAAGGTCATTTTATGTTTCAACTTAATCTTTATTCATAGGAACATTGAGTGCCACAAAAAAATCTATACATAATAATATACTGTAGAAATCTCACTTCATCAGGCTATTCCTGTGTGTGACTTGATTAATGTAACACTGGGAAGCTTGTTTAACCTAATTTTATTGTCTACTCAAAATTTATTAATTTTGCAAATCATTGCTTGTTCACTATATTTAAGTGAAATGTAGAGCATTTTTTTATTACTAGGAATAATATTGGACTTGCTCACTTTTTTCTTTGCAAAACATAGGACCAGATCCTGAAAATTCTGTCACAAAAGTAATCCCATAGCAGAAAATCACCAAAGTAGAAGTGAAAGGCATAGAAATACATTATGCAAGCATTAAGTAATCATTCTGTATGGTTAAGGAGCCATTTCAAGACTGAAAACAGAGCTCTGATCTAGGCTGCAATCTGAATGATATTCTCATGTACATTCCAGGTCTCCTAGCTTGACAGACTTCCACCTGAAACTGGAATTTGACTACCAAAAACTTCTTTTTAGAAAGTCATGTTTGGACAAGAGATTGTCATCCTGAAAGCCACCCAATTAGACTAGGCAAATATAAAGAAAAAAGTACACGAATATTCACTCAAACCATGATGTTTGCTTTCTGCAAAGATTCATGAGACTGAATTTTATTAGCTTGAATGTTAATGGAAAAAGAGGTTTTTGAAATTGCATGTCTGAGGGCAACTAAAATGATTAGGGGTTTGGAATGGGTCCCATATGAGGAGAGATTAAAGAGGCTGACTTTTCAGCTTGGAAAAGAGGAGACTAATGGGGGGGGAATATGATAGAGGTATATAAAATCATGAGTGGTGTGGAGAAAGTGAATAAGGAAAAGTTATTTACTTGTTCCCATAATATAAGAACTAGGGGCCACCAAATGAAATTAATGGGCCGCAGGTTTAAAACAAATAAAAGGAAGTTCTTCTTCACATAGCACACAGTCAACCTGTGGAACTCCTTGCCTGAGGAAGTTGTGAAGGCTAAGACTATAACAGGGTTTAAAAGAGAACTGGATAAATTCATGATGGTTAAGTCCATTAATGGCTATTAGCCAGGATGGGTAAGGAATGGTGACCCTAGCCTCTGTTTGTCAGAGGGTGGAGATGGATGGCAGGAGAGAGATCACTTGATCATTACCTGTTAGGTTCACACCCTCGGGGGCACCTGGCATTGACCACTGTCAGTATACAGAATACGGGCCTGGATGGACCTTTGGTCTGACCCAGTATGGCCATTCTTATGAGTATGACAGAAACATACAGAGGCAAGAGTGTCCAACAATAGGGAAAAGGACTACCCCTGCTGTATGTGTAATCTTAGGCAAATCATTTCATCCCTGTGCATCCATTTCCCCCTCACTATTTATCTGTATGTAGCACAATGGGGCCTTAGTTTAGGCCCTTAGTTGTGAGTGCAATGCAGATGATTAATAGCCATAAATATATACAAATATGCACACCGGAAGTCCTTATGCACTCATTCTGACAGAGAACCAGGAACAATACCACGTGACAATTAATCAGCACAGCGGAACTAATGACTGCTAACAGAGATCATAAATCAATCCCAAAAGGTTAAAGAGAAAATACCACAAAAATTAAATGTGAAGAAATTGCAAATTATATGTCATGCAAAGAGCAGATAAATTCATTGGAAAAATATTTTCTTTGAAAATTAGTCACTTGGCTCCATTTCAATTATTATACAATAGAAATAAGTTTCTCCCCTCCCGCCACATAAACATAGTTTTATAACAGAAGCCAAGGATTAGCCTGTGTGGCCTTATAGAGTAGTTAAATACTCCCCAGTATGGACTCAGGTTTTCCCAATCAACGCTGGTTAAACAATTTTCCCTTCCTTGATTTTTCTATTAACCTCTGAGGAAGGTTACTTTAGAAACAAGAGACTAAAACTTTTTGTACCATGTGCTTTTTGGCGCTGGTTGTCCTTTCAGCTGCCTGCTGAACAGATTTCAAGCTAAACCTTCCCAAAGGCTGTTCCAGAGCTACACATTTGTCACCATGTCTTAAATAGCTGACATTATGCATACAATTTTTATTAAACAAGAATAACTTTCAAATTAATTAAACAGTTGACAGCAAGCCTGTTAGTCACTGCTATCATTCCCAGCATTTTACATTGAACAACAGATAAGTTAAATACCTGATTACCTTTGAAGTTAATTGGTTTTTAATAGAGCAGCAAACGAGTTGCAGATACTGAGGTGCATGCCAATCATAGTACGTGAGCTATCTGTTTCTCACTAGTAAGGAATGTCACACACATACACTCTTCTTTAGAAGCTTTGAAAACTGAAAAATAGTAACTAGACTGCAAATAAAATAGAATTCTTGGCTATATGGAGTGACATAAGATAGACTATACCTTTCTACATATGCCTCCTGGCCCCAATCCTACATGGGAATATTAGGACAAACCACTACAAACTTTCTTTAACCACACTGGGACCATACACAAATGCAAGGTCTTTACTAGACTATTTTGATGCAAAAGATTCCCCATATAAGATTGCAACCCTGGGAAATGCAGTAAAAATCACTGATACTCATGTGAAAATATAACTTCACAATAAAAAGGAAGAACACACAACAGATACTCACCACAAGAAGGGAAGGAGATGCAGCCATCCATTACAAAATGGCTGCTTTAGAGATGCAGATTCTTGGTTCGACTAAATCTAAAGGGCTAGCCCCAAAAAGGCTTGCTGGGGAAAAAGTCTTACAGAAGGAGATTGTATTATTTCTGGAGGAGGGGATACTTTGGAGTTATGCCTAGCATCATTTGTTTTGTAGTAGTAGTTGGAGATCCTAAGTAAGTATTGGTACCCCACTGCTCTAGGTGCACATAATTAAAAGTCCCTGCCTCAAAGACATTAAAATGATCATTTCAGTAAATAAATTTCTTTTAAACATTCCTTCACAAGCAGGAGATAGTTCACATTTCAGCACTTCTAATGGGACAGATTATTACCAAGATTGAAGAAAATAGATGGCTCAGTATATTGGCATTTGAACACAAAGTTTTGGTTTTGGAGATGAGTATGGGGGATAAAAGGTAATTACAATCTATTCAGGACCTGGAACCAACAGTTCTGCACACTACAGCCAAATATTCTACTCTTTTCTACCACAGTATATATAATTCCCCATGAATTTTTCCAGCTTCTGTTTTCCTGACGTAGTTTCCGCATGCTTCCTTTTTTTCTCCCTTCTTCTCTTTATAATTTTCTTCCCCTTTCCCTCTGTCTTATTTCTCCCTTCTACCTTTTTTCCTCATCTGTCTCTACTTGTTTATTCTCTTTGTTTTGGTTCTGCTTCTGTTTTTTTTTCCTCCTGATTCCTCCTCTTCCTAATCATTTGCTGATCAATAGCTTCTGTGAAAAGAGTGTGAAATTCTTCCTAAATTATTCATCTTCAGAAAATCCACAAGATAAAATAAACCAAAAGTATTTTCACAGAAAAGTCAAGACCTCTAGCCTTCATTGGTCCCAGCCTGCCTGGTTCAGTTTCTGCTGTTAGGGGGCTTACTCCTTCACCCACTTACTTCCCTGGTCCTTCTCGCATGAACAGAGAGCAACAATACCCGAAGTCCAAAGGTGCAAACAATTCAATGTTTATTGGGGTGAGCTTCCAGCAAGCATGATTCCAGTTTCTTTTCTTAGTGTCCCCCTTCCCAGCTCTGACACCACAGAGCCTTACACCTGTGTCCCTGTTCCCATTCCTGCCCTTAGCCAAACTTGATTCCAATTTCCCCACCCCCATTCCCTGTTCCCATTTCCCACCCACTTCCTGACTGACTGCAGACTCTATAGTAAAACTTGAGTTCTGCTTAGCTATACCTTAACTAATCATTTTCCTGAAATTTAACTAACCAGTCCTAACATATTGTAACACGATTATGTAACCAATTATATCCCACCACCTTAATTAGCTTACACCCAGCAAAATTAATTATACAGCAGACAGGAACAATCACAGAACCAGACAGAGATTATACAGACAAACAATAGGGAAATGGGGACTACAGTGATAGAACAAACACAGAAATGAGGATTTCGCATCCCAGCTTTTGATAGATGAATTCTTGGCAGACAGGATGCTATCAGACTAAGTTTCCTTTTACATCTTCTAGGCACTTCCCTTTCTCTGGAGGTGATAGGCACTATCAGGACAGGATTGTGTTCCTAACAGCCCAATAGCACCTTATTTCAATGTGACTAGGTGGGAATGTGAGGATGTGACCGGTCGCTTCCCAGTTTATGGCTGCCTCTGCTGCTTAGACAAAGGCCTTAGCCTAAGCACAGGGCCTCCGACTGTCACAGTAGGAGAAGGACCTTACGCCGGCAGACAGTGACTTTGAGTCTTTCTTTTATACCTCTATAACTAGCCAAGTGATAGGAATACACCTAAAATTCTTAGAGTATAGGTCTTTACAGACAGGCCTGAATATCTATATCCTAACATCTGCATTCAGTGAAATTTAACAGAAATAAAGACCAAGATTCACAGGGGGACTTAACCCTGTAAATCCAAAATTTAGTCACCACTGGCATTCACAGACCACCTGCTCATCTGCCACCTAGCCCTGTAGGTGTTTAAATGTCTATCTAATTCTGGACACCTCTTAAACCCCAGTGGGATTCTAAATGTTCCCCTGTCAATCTTGCCTGTTGAACCCAATCTGGTAGTTGTGCTCAAAACATGTCTAAAGCCACATAAAGGATGGAGAAGGAAGAGTTGATGCCCCTTTTACATCCACCCTCACCCAAGCCACAGTGATTAAAAGTGCTCACCAGGAGTTAGGAGACCCAGATTCAAATCCCCAGTCTGCCTGAGTTGAAGCAAAGACCAGAATCCAGGTTGAACCATCTCCCAGATGAGTGCCCTTGTTTCAGTAGAAGCAACTACAAGCAGAATTAGCCTGTTGCTTAGGGAGAAACTTAAATTCAAGCCCCTGCTTCACTGAATATTAATTTACAGTAGAACCTCAGAGTTACAAACACTTCCGGAATGGAGGATGTTTGTAACTCTGAACAAAAAATGAAGATTGTTCTTTCAAAAGTTTACAACTAAACATTGACTTAATATAGTTTTGAAACTGTACTATGCAGAATCAAAAAGCTGCTTTTTACCTCTTAATTTAAATAAAACAAGCACAGAAACCATTTCCTTACCTTGTCAAATCTTTTTTAAACTTCCCTGTCTATTTTTAGTAGTTTACATTTAACACAGTACTGTACTGTATTTACTTTCTTTTGTCTCTGCTGCAATCTGATTGCATACTTCCAGTTCCAAATGCACATGTGGTTGACTGGTCAGTTCGTAACTCTGGTCTTTGTAACACTGAGGTTCTATAGTACACAAAGTGAAACAATAGGAGAGATAAAGAGCACCCTCTCCACTTCACAATAGCCTAGTGGTTCAGCTAGTCATTTAGGAAGGATACAATCTGAGTTCAAGTTCCTGCTCCAGAGTGGGGATTCAAACTTTGGTCTCTTATCTTCTAGACAAGTGCCCCACATATTGGGTTAGAGGTTACAAGAGGACACACACACTTTGCTGGTTCTGAAAAACTTTCCCCAAAACTATTGGACCAAATTCATGAATACCTTCAGGTCAATCAAAACTGCATTTTTCACTAAATAAATTATTTGTCCAAAACATTTTGCCCAGCTCTAGTTCCAATGCTTACATTCTCATTGTGAATCTAGACTAAAGTATTCTCCTGTGTTTTAAAATTCAATACATATTACTTCTACCAGCTACCTGTACCAAAAAGCGAAAAATATATATGTTGGTAACTTACCTAGTCTTTCCCTTTCATTTTGACTCAAAGAACACCTAGTGCTAGTTGAAGTTAATTAACCTTCAATTATATGTTCACATGTTCCACCTGCAAATGTCTAAAACATCTAGCTGGTCTAATTAAAGTGCTTTCCCCATCAGGAGATGGTAGACAAGCAGCCTTTCCACTAAGGAAGAAATCCCTAAACTACCAAACTTTGTTCTCTTTCACTGAGGTACATTTCATTGAATGTCTTTACCAGGAGATTTCAAATGATTTCAGTGGAAGAGACTTGATAACACCGTGTGCCACATTTTCAAATGTAATGCAAGGTTGCTAATAATAATAAAATAATTAGAAATGTAGTAATATTATGCAGTTCAATAGAGCCTTCATCCAAAGACCTCAAACATTAATTAGCCTTCCAACTCTTCTGTGAATACAGTTTTAGTTTTCCAGCTTTACAAACAGGTAAACAGAAGAACAGAAAGTTTATGTGACTTACCAAATTACCCAGAGCAAGTCAGTAACAGAACCAACTGCAGAATCAGGATCTTCTGACTCCAAGCTCCTTGCTCTAATCACTAGGCCACACTACTTTACTTTTAGATTACCAACAAAAATGTACATATCTTTTGATAAACTCACAGAGTGCCAGATCAGATATTTTACCTGCTTACAGGGGCAGCTTCAATTCACAAACCCCAACTATCAGCCTTTGGGTATGTCAATTCCAGCTGCCCCACTAAGTAGGTAAAATATCTGATCTGGCACTCCGTGAGTTTATCAAAAGATATGCACATTTTTGTTGGTAATCTAAACTTTTGCCAGTTTGCAATATGCAAAAAGCATCAAACTGAAAGGAAATGCTCCATACACGACAATAAACTGACAGAGCTCATGGAACAAATCCCTGTTAAAATGCTATCCATCTGATTGAAAACACTCCCAATTCAACCTTGTCTTCCTATCCACTAAAGCAAATATTTTTTTTCAAATTAGGTAATATAAAACCAACATGACAGCCACGAACGTTTTTATTTAGGTAACAGTGTTGGAAGTCAAGCAGTCACAATTACATTTCAAGGTGAATACTCTACTAACATGAAGGAGAGAAGTTACCTTTTTTGAGTTATTATTATTGAGTTATTATTTCTGTCAGCTTAGCTATAGACACAAAATCACAGCAATTCAACCAGTAGATTCAACAAGTGGACTGCTCAAAGGTAACCAGGCCTAGAAAATTAATCTCTTATAACATATATTTAGATTCCAGAGAACACTACAGGAATCTCTGGGAAGCTTAATTCCATTGGTTCTCTGGTTATACCAAGTGGAGAAGGTGCATACATGTGTAAAGATTAAGGCCCTGATCCTCCAAAGACTTTATGAATAGTGTAGTTTTTCTGAATATTGTGAATCCAAATGCGCAGGCCTATGAGGGAGAGAAAAGTTATTATAACTAATAAACTTGCAAGCATCTATGATGTATTATAAGGTAATAACAATTATAGTTAAGGTTGCTAAACACTTTCTATATTAAGAGCCAGGTTTCAGATACTTACAATATGAAATAGTTTTTCCATATATAATTTTGTGACTTTAGGTGTGATCTCAGGAACTTCCAGGGCTAGAAACAGTTGCTGTGTGTCCCATTGGAAAGCAGGGGATCTTTCTGTTCCACTGATATAAAGCTCTTATTTCTAGGCTTTTGGAGTCACAAAGGGTAAGAAAAATATTTTTGTGGCAGGCTGCTTTTATTAAGAAGTGACAGGTGTTTGAAGCTGCTCAGAGGTTTGGAATATTAGAAGTTGCTCTAATGTTTTGGATTTGAGGCCAGAGTGCAGGTGAGGCACTCAATGGTCTATGAAAAATGCCATTTACCATATGAATATCATATAGCCAGTAACCTTCCAGAGACTTGTGCTTTCATATGAACCCAGGAACTTAGGGGTGCTGAGTCAGTTGCTTTGTAAAGGCCTAAGTCTTGTCGACAGCCTGGAAAGGTAGACATCTCACAAAAGACTGTTCCCTGACATCCTTTCACAAAATAGAGGCATGTGCCTTGGCATGTTAAAGCTGCTAAACCTGGTGAGTTCACAAAGTCCTGGTCTCTGACATCAGCTCAGTAAACTACAGATGCAAAACCAGACACATCATAGAAA
This sequence comes from Dermochelys coriacea, assembly GCF_009764565.3. Taxonomy (NCBI): domain Eukaryota; kingdom Metazoa; phylum Chordata; order Testudines; family Dermochelyidae; genus Dermochelys; species Dermochelys coriacea. Next base: position 140,151,468 of record NC_050069.1, on the reverse strand, counting down.
TCTGTGCTTTGAAATTATCCCAGCAAGCTTGAGGTGATGAGCCAAAACTGCATAAAGGCTATTAGGAGCTTAGACCTCTGAGAGTCTCCTGTCTTGGCATCAGACCTGTCACCTAGAGTATCCGAACCTAACCTAACAGAGGCCTGACTCTTGACATCAGCCCAGTAAGCTGGAAATGCTGAGTCATCAAACCCACTGTAACCTGTCATTTGACATCAGACCAACTTAGTAGAACTATGATAGACTCCCACACCTCGATATCAGCCCAGCAAAAAAGAGGTGCTAAGCTAAGAACTTCAGAGAGTCTTGTGCTTTGATATGACAACAGCAAGGTAGAGTTATTTAGACAGTAAACAGACAAAGGCCTGTGCCTTGATAACGATCAGCTAAATTAAGGTACTGACCAACAGAGTACATTACTTTATTATTTTTCAAAAAATACTATGGCCAGTTTTACCATGCAAAATATATTTATTTATAGTTTTTTAGAACATGGTGAATGTTTGTTTTTTTCTTCACCTCACCAAGTTTCTCTCCCTTTCTGGGCTTGTGCGGAGCACAGCTACCCCAAACTTCTGTCCCTCCTACCTTTTCAGTGGGTGGTGAAATTAAGACTTACGAGGAAGAATGTGAGCTGGGAGCCGGAATAGGAGCTAGTGCCTGGCTGTGGAATATAAGTGACTCCAAACCTTTCTGCCAGTAGATGGGGCAACACTGCCTCTGATGGGAGAAGAATTTCCAAACTGTGACTCCACTATATCCTTCCTTTCTTTTATCAGAAGACCTATTGCCTTTCTGGTTTCCCTCCCCAGGAGAAGATCTGATGTCTCTAACTTGCCCTCCGCTCCAGGGAAACAATTGAGAATCTGTCACCAACTTTCCCATGCTTAGGCAGGGAAAAGTGAATGGTCCTATCAGTTCCCTCTCCCCTCCTGGCACTTCATCATATGTCGGAGTGTGTTGGGGCTAGATGTGGTAGGGCTGTTCCCCTATGCAGTCCTACTCTCTGTGCTCGTGCACACACAATTTTGTTTTGCAGGCTGTTGGTCTGCTTGAAGTTATGGGCTTCTTCAGGTACATTTAACTCCTTGTCCTCTTTTCCATGTCCCATTACTCGAGATGATGGAATATCACTTCACCTCATGGCCTCATTTAGGTGCCTATTATTGAATTGGGCACCCAAATTTGAAAATGTAGGGCCTTAACCTCTGTGACTGAGAGTCCTCATCTATTAAATGAGGACAACACAGGCAAGAAGTTTTGAGTCTTAATTCACTGATTTTTTAAAACATTTTTGACATGGCTGGATAGAGGGTTCTATAGAAGTTCAAAGTGCTATTGTGTTTCTCAGTCTTTTCTTCTGCTTAGTCCTTGGTTTTGTATAGTACGGATCCTGTGAGTCTACTTCTCCCACTAACAAAAAGAAACCACTCCTCAATTTACCTGCTTTTTGGCAAGGCAGTGTCAGATTACATTCTTCCTACCATAGATAACAAAAGAAAAAGGGAAAATAGCTGATGAAATACTGATTTGTTCATAGAAAAGATGGATTTGTGATGACCAAGAGAACCACATGATGGATTGCCTACCAGGTGCGAAGGTTGAGGATCTCTCTAGACATCTAGACAGATGTATGTACAGTGCTAGCGAGGAGCTGGAGGTCATGGTACATGTAAGTACCAATGACCTAAAAACTGTAAGGAGAGAGGTTCTGGAGGCCAAATGTAAGCTACTAGGTAAGAAATTAATGTCCAGGACTTCCATTGTAACATTCTCTGAAATGCTTCTAGTTCCAGGGCCAGTTAGACAGACAGAACTGCAGGGTCTCAATGCATGGATGAGACGATGGTATAGGAGGAGGGTTTTAGGTTTATTAGGAAATGAGAAATCTTTTGGGAAAGGAAGATCCTACACAGAAAGGATGGGTTTCACCTAATTCAAAATGGAACCAGTTTGCTGGCATGTAAAATTAAAAAGGTTGTAGAGGAGTTTTTAAACTAAGGGCTGTGGGAAAGCTGACAGGTATGGAGGAGCATACAGTTCAGACAGACACATCCCTTAGGGGAGGATCTATTAATGGGGATTCTTTATATCCTAGTAAAGAGAGAGGAAAGAAGTTGATAAAGAACAGGTAGGAACTGAAGAGAAACAGTCAAATGAAAAAAGTCCCATTCAATTACACCACATGAAGGCAGACAACTAAAAAGTGACATATTTTATAAGTGCTTGTAAACAAACGCTGGAAGTCTAAATACTAAGATGGGTGAACTTGAGTGCCTCGTATTTTCCACTGCATGAATTCGATGAAGTGGGCTGTAGCTCACGAAAGCTTATGCTCAAACACATTTGTTAGTCTCTAAGGTGCCACAAGTACTCCTGTTCTTTTTGTGGATACAGACTAACACAGCTGCTACACTGAAACCTGGATTTAATGAGGTTATTGATATAACAGGTATCACAGAAACTTGATGGAATGATGAGAATCAATGGGACATGGTAATACCAGGGTACCAAATATATAGGAATGACAGAATTGGTTGTGCTGGTGGCACTACATATGAAAGAAAGCATAGACTTAAATGTAAAAATCTTCAATGTATCAAACAGTACCATAGAATCCCTATAGTTAGAAATTCCATGCTAGAATAATAAGAGCATAGCAGTAGGAATATACTACCAACTACCAGATCAGGATGCTAATAGTGATTGTGAAATGCTTAGGGAGATGAGAGAGGCTACAAAAAACAGAAAAACCAATAATAATCGCGTATTTCAACTATCCCCATATTGACTGTACATGTCACCTGAGGACTGGATGCAGAAATAAACTTTCTGGACATCATTAATGAACGCTTCATGGAGCAGCTAGTCCTGGAACCCAAAAAGGGGAGGCTATTCTTGATTTAGTCTAAATGAAGCACAAGATGTGATCCTAGAAGCAGTTATGGCTGAACTGCTCAGTAATAGTGACCACAATATAATTAAATTTAACATACTTGTAGGGGAGAAAATATCAAAGAAGCCCACCACAGTAGCATTTAACTTCAGAAAAAGGAACTGCAGACAAATGAGGATGTTAGTTAAATGGAAACAAAAAGGAACAAGAGTGGAATGCCTGCAAGCTCCATGGAAACTTTTTAAAAACACCATAACAGAGGCTCAAATTAAATGTATACCCCAAATTAAAAGAATACTAAGAGGAGCAAAAAAATGCCACCAGAGATAAACAGAGTAAAAGAAGCAGTTAGAGGCAAAAAGACATCCTTTAAAAATTGGAAGTCAAATCCTACTGAGGAAAATAGTGAGGAGCATAAACTCTGGCATGTCAAGTGTAAAAGTATAATTAGACAAGCCAAAAAAGAATTTGAACAGTTACTAGCAAAAGACTCAAAAATTAACAACAAAAATGTTTAAGTATAAGCAGGAAGCCTGCCAAACAATCATTGGGGGCACTAGATGACTGAGGTGCTAATGGAGCACTCAAGAAAGACAAGGCTATTGCAGAGAAGCTAAATTAATTCTTTGCATTAGTCTTCACTGCTGAGGATGTCAGGGAGAATCCCACACCTGAGCCATTCCTTTTATGTGGCTAATCTGAGGAACTGTCCCAGATTGAGGCATCAATACGGAAATTTGGGAACAAATTGACAAATTAAATAGTAATAAGTCACCAGGGTCTGATGGCATTCACCCAAGAGTTCTAAAGAAACTCAAATATGAAATTGAAGAAATACTAATTGTGATAACCTCTCTCTTAAATAAGACTGTGACTGCAGGGTTTCTAATGTGATGTCAATTTTTTAAAAAAAGCTCCAGAGGCAATCCTGGCAATTACAGGCTGTTAAGTCAGTACCAGGCAAATTGGTTGAAACTATAGTAAAGAACAGAATTATCAGAAGCACAGATGAACATGATTTGTTGAGGAAGAGTCAACATAGCTTTTGTAAAGGGAAATCATGCCTCATCAATATATTAGAATTCTTTAAGGTTGTCATCAAACATGTGCACAAGAGTGATCCAGTGGATATAGTGTACTTGGACTTCCAGAAAGCCTTTAACAAGGTCCCTCACCAAAGGGACTGCAAAGTAAAAAATCATGGGATAAGATAAGAGTCTCTCATGGATCATTGCCTGGTTGAAAGAGATGAAACAAAGGATAGAACTAAATGGTCATTTTTAAAGGGAGAGCAATAAATAGCAGTTTCCCCTCGGGGATCTGTACTGGGACCATATATTCATAAATGACTTGGAAAATGGGGTAAACCGTGAGGTGGCAAAGTTTACAGATGATAAAACATTACTCAAGATAGTTAAATCCAAAGCAGACTGTGTGGAGTTACAAAGGAATCTCACAAAACTGTGGGATGGGGCAATATTGATAAATGTAAAGTAATACATATTGGAAAATATAATCTCAACTATATGTACAAAATGATGGGGTTTAAATCAGGTGCTACCACTTAAGAAGATGATCTTGGAATCATTCTGGATAGTTCTCTGAAAACATCCACTCAATGTACAGTGGAAGTCAAAAAAGCTACCAGAATAATATTAGGAACCATGAGGAAAGGAACACAAGGGGGAAACACAGATGGCAACCTCACTGAAGGGCCGAGTCACAAAGAGTATGCTGCTGTGTCAAAAACCAAGAGAAGGGCTGGAAGCAGAGACAGAGTGATGGTTTGCAGACCGCAGATGGGAATGTTGGCCTCAAGCTAATCCCCCAGGAGGAACCAGGAGGAAGCTCCAGTCTGGTGGTGAGGAATGTACACTGTGACACCCAGACATCCACTGCCACTGGAAAAGTATTATTGCAAAACAAATATCTCCAATCAATTATTTGAATGTTTGAGGACAACTTTGTGTTTCAGAAAGAGGACAAAGTAACCAGGGGGCACCCATTTAGATTTTATTTTGACTAATAGGGAGGAATTGGCTGTGAATTTGAAGGTGGAAGGCAATTTGGGTGAAAGTGACAGTGATATGATAGATTTCATGATTCTAAGGAAAGGAAGGAGTGAGCGCAGCAGAATAAGGACAATGGACTTCAAAAAAGCAGACTTTATTAAACTCCGAGAGCTGGTAGGTAAGGTCCCATGGCAAGATAATTTCAGGAAAAAAGTCCAGGAGAACTGACAGTTTCTCAAAGAGATAATATTAAAGGCACAATGGCAAACTATTACAATGTTAAGGAAAGATAGGAAGAATAGTAAGAGGCGAAAAAGGGACTGCATCAGGAGTTCTTTAGTGACATGAAAATCAAAAAGGAATCCTACAGAAATCAGAAATAAGGATAAATTGCTAAGGATGAATACAAAAAAAATAACACTAGCATGTAGCAACAAAAATCAGAAAGGCTAAGGCACAAAACTAGTTACACCAATCAAGATTTTGTAAATACATTATGAGCAAGAGAAAGACACAGAAAGTATAGGTCCTCTACTTAGTGGGGAAACAAGTATAATCTGGAAGACATTAAGAAAGCTGAGCTGATACAATGCTTATTGGCTTCAGTCTTCACTTAAAAACGTTACCTGGTGACCAGACACTCAACATAATTATATTATGGGGAAGAGAGCACAGGCCAAAATAGGAAGTAAGTTAAAGAATGTTAATTCATCAAGCCTGATATATCTACTAAGAACTAGCTGAAGCAATCCCTGAACCATTAGCAATTATATTGAGAACTCATGTAGGATGCATGAGATACAATATGACTGGAGAAGGGCAAACACAGTACCTATCTTTGAAAGGGGAACTAGGAGGACCTGGGGAATTATAGACCAGTCAGCCTAACTTCAATAGCTGAAAAGATACTGGAAGACATAATTAAATAATCAGTTTGTAAATACCTAGAGGATACTAGAGGGTTATAAACACTAGCCAGCATGGATTTGTCAAGAACAAATCATACCAAACCAACCTAATTTCCTTCTTTGAGAGGGTTAGTGGTCTGGTGGATAGGGAGGAACCTCTAGCTGTGACATATCTTGATTTTATTGAGACTTTTGACACAGATCCACATTACATTCTCATAAGCAAACTAAGGAAATACAAAATATGATCGATGAAATAACTATAGGGTGGCTGCAAAACTGGATGAAAGACTATACTCAAAGATTTCAGAGTAGCAGCCGTGTTAGTCTGTATTCGCAAAAAGAAAAGGAGTACTTGTGGCACCTTAGAGACTAACAAATTTATTAGAGCATAAGCTTTCGTGAGCTACAGCTCACTTCATCGGATGCATTATAATGCATCCGATGAAGTGAGCTGTAGCTCACGAAAGCTTATGCTCTAATAAATTTGTTAGTCTCTAAGGTGCCACAAGTACTCCTTTTCTTTATACTCAAAGAGTAATTATCAATGGTTCACTGTAAAACTGCGAGGACAAATCTAATGGGATCCCACAAAGTTCTGTCCTGAGTCTGATAATATTTAACATTTTCATTAATGGCATGGATAATAAAGTGGAGAGTATCCTTATAAAATTTTCAGATGACACTGAGCTGGGAGGGGTTGCAAGTAATTTGGAGTTCAGGGTTAGAATTCAAAATGACCCTAACAAATTGGAGAATTGGTCTGAAATCAACAATTTAATAAAGAGAAGTGCATGAGAATAAGACAGAGTGCAAGAGAAGTGCAAAGAACTTCACGTAGGAAGGAAAAATCAAATTCACAACTACAAAATGGGCAATACCTGGCTGGGCAGTCGTAGTGTTGAAAAGCATCTGGGGGTAATAGTAGATCACAAATTGAATGACCTATGTGGAAGGGTTATAAAACTGGGCATATTTAGTTTTGAGAAAGAAAGACTAAGCCTGGGGATGGGGAGGAGGTAACAACACTCTTTAAATATGTTAAAGGTGGTTATAAAGAGGACAGTGATCATGCTTTCCATGTTCACTGAAGATTGGACAAGAAGTAAGGGAATTAATGTTGATCAAGGAAGATTTAGGTTAGATATCAGAAAAATCTTTCAAACTAAAAGAGTAGGTTTATTCTGGAATAGGCTCAAAGGGAGGTTCTGGAATCCCCATTTGTGACATGCTTTTCAAGACATGAAGAACTGTGAACCACTGTGTTACCTCTCTGCCTCAGCAGGTCAGAGCTCCACTGGAGATTAGATTGAGAGTATGTCTACATAGCAAAGTGGCTCAAGCCTAACCCCCCTTTGTGTCCACTCACCAATTGTGCTAACCTAGGGCTCAGACCTAGGGTCTCAGGACCCTACAGGGCTGGAGGGTCTGAGCTCATGTTAAGCTGGGACCTAAAGTCTGAGGCCTATTGCTTTCCTGTGTGCCTGTGGTCTCAGCTTGACTTGGGTCCTGGAAGTCTTCCAGATGTATCCCAGAGGTCCTGGTGACAGAGGAGCAGTACTGCAGGCAGAAAACTTCATTACCTCCTGGCCAGGCATGATCCCTCATCCTGCTTGTCTCACAGTGGCGGTGGCTGCAATTCTATCTCCTTCTCTTTATTGTGTGGAGCTTGCATGGAGCAAAGCTGACTGGCAGGAAGCAGCAGGGAGGTTTTGGGATTGGCCCCCACTCACCACTTTGACAGTTCATGAAGCCCGGGAGCTTCTGCACATGCAGCCTGAATGAGGATGAGGCGGGGAGGTAGGAGCAAGAGCCAGAGAGTAGAGTGGGGACTAAAAGGCTACCCTGCAGGGAGTGGTATGAGCTAATTATGCAGTTTATGTGTGTGCAGGAGCTCCTGGCAGTGTGCACTGACAGGGTGGTAAGTGGGGGCCAGCCTCCTATGGTGGCAGCACTAGTTCCTCCTTACTGTAGGGGAGGGATGACCCCCAACAACCTGGCTGCTCCCCTTGCCTCCAGGGGAGCTGCTTGGTCCCCGCTCTGCTCTCTGTACCTCCCCCACAACCCATGGCATTGCGTGTGCAGGGGCATGCAGGAAGCATGCACTGTCAGTGTGGTGAGTGGGAGCCAGCCCCAAAACGTCCCCACAGCCTCCCATGGTGGTGGCTCCGGACCCTCCTCACTGATGCAGGGACCTTGTCCAGAGCAAGGAGGAAAGATGGCAGGTGGGAGGCAGCTCCCAGCTGTCAAGATGTGGGAGTCATTCCTCCTCTGACTGCTGTCTACTAGTCCACGGGGCCGTTTACTATTAACTGCTGGGGGTGCTGTTGCAACTTGTGGCTGGGGTGGGTTGGTCTTGGGGTTGAGCTGTGGAAGCCCCAGCAGACCTGAGGGGGCACCTTGCAGGGCGGGCTGCAGACAGAGCTGGCCTTGCCCCCGGCTGTGCCATACGGCAGCCTGAACTGGGTTGCGGGGCAAGGAGAGCACCGGGGAAGAGTCCTTTCCTCCTGGTGTCTTCTGCACTCATCCTGGACTGTCTGGTGCAGCCTACCTGTCAGGGTAGCTGCTTACCTTCCCCCAAACGCCCGAGGAGCAGGGGCAGATGGAAAGCATCTGGGCTAGTGGCAAGCACTCCTAGGAGTGCACATCAGTGCCCAAAGTTGGCTGGCACTGAATACCAGATGCAGCAGGGCTCCCTTGTAGAGGAACATTTTCAGTAATCATTCAGTGCTCAAGCGACTGCCAATTATTGGGATAGAATATTGATTATTTTCCTTATTGCCAAGAGTAGCACCTGTAAGGCCATTGTACCAGCCTTCACTAAGGCAAAGCAGGGAGAAAGGGGGGACAGCGATCACGGGGAGTGATCCTGATTCTGTGTCTTCTCTGATATGCTGGGGCAAGTGTCTGTGGAAAAACAGGAAGTCTATCTATATTGAATGTGTGAATGTTGGGGCCCATGAGACTGCAGACTCTGCAAAAACATGTCTATAACTAATGGCTCAAAAAGTGCTTCCTTAATGGTTTTTCTTTGATTGACGTGTTGTTGATGTAATTGTAGCAGTTACTAATACAAATGGGATAGACAGGTCTGAGGAATTTAGATTTGACCTTCTGGACATCTTTTGGAATCCCCAGGGACAAGTGGATAGCTGGCCACTTGAACCTTGTCGTTTGACCACTGAAGACCCCTCCAGACCATGGGTAACTATTGTTTAGGGGTGCTCTATAACCTATTATATTTGTATGTGTTTGAGACTAAATAAAGCAGAGACTTTGAGTAAAGGCATTCTGGTGAAATGCTGGAGACTAATAAAGTGATGGCTTTAAGTAAAAGTACTTTATTTTCTTTGATTTATGCCAGCCATATAGCAGACTGAGATGCTGTCTCTCCCTTGGTTTATTTCCTTTCATCATCTTACAGAAATTAAAGCTACTGAGAGCTTTGTGTTTAGGGCACCCTGGGTAACACCCTGGACAGCTTCCCGGCAGCTTGGGAAACAGACCCTGTGCTGGTTGCATGCTAGTTGCATGCTATGCTTCAGTTTGTGCCTTGCAGCGCTACTATCCCCGCAGTGCTTTGCAGCATGTCCAGCTTGGCGTTCTCACCACTGGTGCCAGAGGCTTGGGTGCTACAGCGAGCCAAAGCTGAGTGTGCGGGCTGCCCGTGCCATTTGCAGTGGTCTCTGTTGTAGGTGCACACAGTCCCTACCATACCTTAAAAGCTTCTCCAGTATACTGAAGGTGTGTGACCGTTCTGTGTTGTTAATATAGTGCCTATTACCATGGTATCTAAGTGAACACTTATGGCCACTCTCTACTTTATCTGAATAAACTTTAGGAGCTTATTTTTTCCAAAATAACTCAAACTTTCCTGAATCTCAGTAATTAGTAGTATAAGTGACTTATAGTACCTGTAGTCACACAGCACACTCATTGCAGAATTAGGAATAGCTTTTGTATCCTATTCTTAGTCCCTTTATTAACCACTACCATGTTGCTTCCCTAACTGGCATCACAAAAATCACAGCTTATACCTCAGTATTGTAAAACTTCATATTCTAATAGCACTCCAATTACTTCAGTAACTCATTCACATCCACATCTTCCTATTAATGCAGAAGTCACATATGCAAAACAGTCACACTTTAAATAGTGTTTGAATAGATTAAAAGATTTATAAATGTTTAGCAAGAAAAATTGCAGTATTGCAAAGACTTTCTCACATTTGAAAGATAAAATGTGTTTTCACCATCTGTGGACAATGCCTTCCATCATCTAATAAATGGAATAAGTAAGGACCAAAGAATTGATTTCCAACACATTCAGCAATTCAAAACAGCACAGTGTATTCCAATTTACTTTATACCAGCATCTTGACAAAAATCTCTTCTGGACATATATTTCATTTTTCTCCTTTAGATTAATCTGACTCTTTCTACTTTGTGTCCAAGACAAAAAAAGGTTATACATCATTACTTCAACCATTCTGCTTATTTGGCATAGCTATGACTGAGTCACTTTCAGGATGAAGTGACTCAATTCACTGGCTTAATTATATACATAATTAAAAAAATTATGCAGCTAAAGAAAAACAGCATTATATACTAGAGACAAAAGGAAACTTACTGTCTATTGATTAAAAGAAATGGAAATTATTACACCTCTTATTATAAGAGTTTCCAATACTAACAAGTTAAATTTCAAAAGGGTTGCAAACTACTCTTCTGAAACATTACTAAACTATATCTAGTATGTACTGTCCCCCATTTCATCATGAAAAAACATAAAGTTTATCTAATGAAGATTGGGCCAAACCTGTGTTACGCTAATAAAAATGATACCAACAGGATCTTGTAAGAGGGACAAGGCAAATTGCTACGTTTATTGTAAATACAACAAAATATTCCTATATGCAATTTCTATATAGATCCATTCACACACACAGACATTCACACACAGGTTCTACATAAAGGTTGTTATAGTTACCAGCCTAGATGTTGCTCTTGCCAAGTCACTGGCCAGGTGGCCTGAACACAAGAGTGGAGCCAAGTCATTGTCAGGTGCGCATCTGATGCTCCTGGAGGGTGGTTGTAGAACCAGACTCAAAGAACACAGTTCCTGGACCCAATTTTTATAGGTCTCTGGTTCAATACAAGTCTATGGAAGTTGCTTAATCATGCTGAATTTACAATTGAGATGACCATCAATCAGCTCAATCAGCAGGTGGTACATCCATGACAGCTCCATGATGGCTAGGTGTTATCTTCTTGTTCTTCCTTGATGCGTTTTGGGTGGATTTCGCTTCACCCTCCGGGGGTCATCCAGTTATCTCCACTTTGCATATTCTTTGACCCATCAATATCAAGGTTGAAATTCTTAGGATTAGGCTGGCACCATTTACTAACCAATTATTTCCCTGCTTCAGGCTCTCAATTCCATGCACTCATCATTCATTCTTTTACTTAACAACACAATCTATGACTCTTGATTTATTTAACAAGTTTTATCCCACTATCTATTTTTCCCTCTTTGGATACCAAGATTTACATAGGCATGACAAGGGGCCCCCGTGGGGGAAGAGCATCAGGGTGTTGTTTTAAAGAACAGCATTGTTTCCTCAAAGTTCTTATCACTTTCCAGCACAGACTCTTTGTCCTGTACTGGCCTGAAATAATTAGCACTTTGGTCTTGGATTTGTTACAGAGTGAAATTCAACAGCATGGAATTGATGTTCATTCCTTTTTACAATACCTATATACTCTTTTGTCTCTTTTGTCTCTTTTTATTGGCAACCCAACACCTGAAGGGTGAAATCCTGACCCCATTGATGCTGGAGAGTTTGCCATTTTACTATTTGTCTTTAGTGTAGCCAGGATTTCAGCTGATGTCCTTATGCAAATCTTCCACTGATTTCAAGGAAAATGTGGAGGGAAAAAAGCAATCAAATAAAGAAATAAAGTGGTCATTATCTCCATGGAGAAGAATGGTTTCTCACAGTCCTGTGGCCAGAGGGAAGCTGAGATTGAAATCAGTCAAGAAATGTTACTGAACTTCTGCTCTTTGAGAGAAGAGTAACAAAGGAATGTTATGATCAGTTGGAAGGAAGGTGAAAGACATGAAACTTTGACTATGACAGATACATAAAATCACTGTCCACAGAGAAAGTCTACCAACAAACTTCATGGAACAGATAAGGGAGTAAGAGACTCTGCATTAGTGCCAGAGTAACCCTCATGCTTTATACTGGAGTATTTGACTTCCTTTCTCACAAAGAAAAGGGAGAGAAGCAGTGGAGAAAGGACATTAATTTTAGTTGGAATGCTGTGTGTCTGAACACATGCGGAGTGTAGCACAGGGCAACTAAGCTAGAATGGCCCAGAAACATCCAGACATATGTCTAGAAATTCACTAGACATGCTCAATAGCTATTTCTTAAGCTGTGTCTCTTTCCCAAAGCTGAGCCAGTCCGAGCATTGTGGGTTTGTGGAGGGAAGATTATAAATACAGCTGTTAAAGATGCCCCTGTTTACTATTTCAATATAAAACCTACTTTCCAAGAGTACAACTTAGCCAGGATGTAGTCCACTTTTGTAGTTAGATAACTTTTGTGCAAAAGTTGAATGTTACTGTTTTCAGTATTTTTTTTGTTGCCTCAGGGTGATTCCATTTTAATTTAACTGATGGCCATAGATAAACTGTCTCTTTGGTTTATAATGAACTTTGGCACTTTGGCTCATATTTGGCAAAAGATAGATCAAGGAGGACCATGCAGCTTCAGTTTTCATAAATCAGAACTGAATATCAGAGGGGGGAAAGCAGTTTATAGTGGATGTGAATTAATGTCAGCAGGCATAAATTACAGTGCAAGTTGTCTATGTTATGATGGTTTTAATCATAGTTATATCATGTTTTATACTATGGTTCCTATAAACGCTAAGTTTATGGACATATTCTGATATATATGAAGCAGATGGTTAGAAATAAAAACAGTAGTAGCCTGAGCTCCAAAGTTGAATCCTATAACATGTTAGGTTTCAGAGTAGCAGCCGTGTTAGTCTGTATTCGCAAAAAGAAAAGGAGTACTTGTGGCACCTTAGAGACTAACAAATTTATTTGAGCATAAGCTTTATTTGAGCATAAGCTTGCGTGAGCTACAGCTCACTTCATCGGATGCATCCGATGAAGTGAGCTGTAGCTCACGCAAGCTTATGCTCAAATAAATTTGTTAGTCTCTAAGGTGCCACAAGTACTCCTTTTCTCTTTTATGTGCATTGGTTTAACTGGGGATTTGCATCCATATACATTGTACTGCACTCTCACATAACATTTCTTATGATTCTGCAGTTCATTCCTCTGGAGACATGACTTCCACTTAACACAAACTGTTTGCTACATCAGATGTCTGGATAAACCCTGTGACACCTCTGCTCCTCTGTTTCAATGTGATTCAAATCAAGACAGTAATTCTACCAACATACCCTGAAAGAGTACATTAAATAAACATGCATCTGATCACCTTACCATACAGCTGAATGCTTCCCTCAGCACCTAGAAGCAAGACAATTAATATTACCTTGTGCAACACCTTTTAAAAATTTGCAACATGTATTTGTGTGGATTTTTTAACATAAGCATTCATATTATTTCCACAAATATATAAATGTGCAAACATTCTAAAGTGTGCATTGCAGTGTAATTCCTTTGTCATCAAATATCTCAATTTCATCAATAATACATTTGAAAAGGTCATGAAGAGAACAGAGGGTAATCACCACATAATTAGGCTCCGCACTGTTTCTCTTATTGGTCACCAGGGATATCTGTTCCCTATTCCTTCATATGGCCCTATAAGATGATTCACCTGCTTTATGATGGCACAGAGAGTTTCCTGTTAAATGAGGAGTCTGATAAATGTAGAGGATCAGTATCACAAGCTAGTGGGAAACAGAACTATTGTACTATTGTGTTAAGGTCTTTCTCTGCAGTCAATGGTTTTGATGAAGTGAACTGATACCTGTGACGTTCTTGATAATACATCAATGTTTCCCTATTGCCTTAAATAGTTCATTAACAAGTATAAGCAATCAGGAGTTTATGCAAAGTCATGTGTATATCCAAATAATGTTAACAAGAAATCTGCAAGACTTGAGCAATCATCACAGAACTCATTCAGTGAGAAATTTATATGTAATGAGCATCTGTAGGGATTTTTATGACACATCAAATGCAGCAGACAGAGCACAGATGTGTTCAGTAGAGATCCTGCTGACAGAGGAGGAGGAGTATATAACAAATAAAACCTTCCAACCTGGGTCTACTGCACATTCTCAATGTTTCCAAACATAGTTGGAAACCTGACCCTGCATCCAATTGCTTAAAACTGGTGGCAATGCTCCTAGCTTTACTGATAGTATGACTTTCTAAATGATTTCTACACTTAGGATTCTCCTTCCAAGCATGCTAGATCCCTATAGTTCCTTTTAAAACTCCTCTGAACATCTATCAGTGCTCTTAACTTACCCACAATTAGATTTGTCAGTGATCCCATTATTTCTATCATCTGACAGTGTAATATTTGAAATCCTTGATCCATTCATGCTTGATTCCACAGGGCTTGACCCATATTCTTAGTGATGACAATCAGTTTATTCCTAATTATTTCTAAATCCATTTACTTCTAAATACACTTCTTCTAAAACAGTTCCTACATCTCCAGGATGAAGTGGGTCATGTCATTCTGCTGAATGGATCATGTCATTCTACTGGTCCAGGGATTTGATTTAACCTTCCCTTGAACAGATCTTGTTCAGTAGCTCTAAACTGGGGACAGTCTGGATATGTGTGCACAATAGTTAATTTCCACAGGGGAATTTTCCATATATAGATTTTTTTCTATTGAACATTGATTAATAGGGTTTGCTGGCCATTGGCTTTAAGCTGTAGAGGTTGTGCTTTTATTAATTTATTCAACTGACTCCTCGGCACCTGCTCTTCACTGTCTCTTGGGACCAACTGGGCCAGGCTTGGACAGTAGCAATAGTTCCCCTAAATCATTTTAGTTTTTCCTCTAACTGGTAAAATTTCCTTTCACATACATCATGACTATCAGCATTCAATCTAACATGACAGGCAGATTTTATATGTTATCTAATTACTGCCTGCACTTCTTGTAATTGATTTCTAACTTTCTCTATCTCTTCTGTGACAGCTGCACATGGCTGCTGCCAATGATCACAAGCATTTCTAATTGCTTGTATCTGAACTGCATTTGTCACGCTCTGACCTTCTAGGGCCATAGTGTGACTGGGCCTTTTTATTTTCTTCTTCTAACCCCTCTGTTTTTCTAACCTTGCAATAAAGCTGCCTTTTCCTTTCCTTACTCAGTTTCTTATGACCATTGCATCATTCTGCAATTCCTTTTCTAACTCTGCCCAGGTGCCATTCCTCTGAAACTGTCCCTGTTTCCAAAATGGGCCATCCTGCTCCACAATATATTTGTGGATATATTCCTCCATGGCACCTATCTAAGCTGCTTTTGGATAGGAGGTACATACCTCATCCCACAGGCCGGTCAATAGATAGGTTGTAGTTTCCTACAGGGATAGTAAGGTCACAATCCCTGTCACCCTGTGTCCTTATCCTACTCTTCCCATTGAGCCAACCCAGAGACAGTGATGTCTTGACTATACGCTAGCTATCAGTAATAGCCAACACGAGTCTTACCCTTTGATGAGTGGGGAGCTCAGTGAGCTGAGATTGATTCACCATCCAGACCTTCCTTCTTCAGGCTGATCGTTCTTCCTCTGCCTCACTCAGCTCCGCCCTATGTATTTATAACTTTCCTATGACAGTTGCAGCAAGAGATTTCCCAGGCGCCAAGCTTTAATGTTACATTCAAACTGGCAACTATCACCTAAAGCAACTGTCAAAATATTTAATAAACCTTATCTAACCACTTGAGAGGAAGAAAAGAAAGAAAACCTATTCAAGAACATTCAATTCTGCTGTAGGTAAAAACATTCAGTTAACACTCAATCCTGCAATCAGTGTGACAGAGCAAATCACATGCACTCAAAGAGTTAATACTCAGTTCTGCAAGCAGCAAATCAGTTACACTCCAGCTGTTCCTGGAATCTCTCTGCTCCTCCTACTGGGTGGGATTAAGCCATTCTCCATTGTTGGTTATGTGATAGACAATATAATTTTTAACTAAGTCTAATATATTGAAAAAAAAGTTCTGACTTATACGTAGTAACAAATATGAAAGCTACACAGGGAAAACACAACAATTTTCTGTGTGGTGTCAGGTGAATGACCCCTGTGTAAACTTGAAGTGCCTTGGAACATCAGATAAGGAGGACAGTAAGATTAGTGTGATAAACATGTAACAAGGAGGTTATGGTTAAGTTTATACCATTTCTTACTGTCTTTGTCACAAGAGGGGATTAACGTTGACCCATTTTCTCTTTTCATTAGAATCTTTGTGATGAGAATGAGGTATCACAATTTTAATGTCTCATTTATTCTGAAAATCTTGAGCTATTCTATTTTGATCTTTTCATATTCTGGGGTTAATTGGCTGGCTATTCCATTCCTTTCCTTACTTATAGCTTTACTAACCTACAGAGAAGGAATGAAAAATGGCAGCCAATCACCATACAAAATATCACAAGGTCAAAAATAAAAAAATATTTTACAAGAATATACTTATATCAAAAGCTTAAATTTTGATTAAGGATTTTAATGAAAACAGGAACTTGAACAAAGATATTCCATGGTGAAAGGTCAACTATGTCTTTATAGTGAGAAATAAAAAAAAAGAAAGAAAAAGAAGTGTTTGGAACGAAGCTATCAAATTCTGTGGAAATTTCAAGAATGTATATGAAAAAGTTTGTAAATAGAAGGAAGCATGTGAGAAACTCCCACGAGCACAAAGATGTCAACGGGATGCACGTGGAAACATCTGTGATGGATGATGCTAGATGACTACAGATAACTACAGTGGCACAAGAAGAGAAAAGAAAACTGGCTGCTCTGTTGAGAAGTTTCAGGTACTGGCCTTTGCATGCATCTTTACCTCAATCAAGTTTAGGGACTTTGATGCTGCTAGGCTGGGGCAACATCCACTTCTCACTAGCATATCTTCAGAGCTGAGATGTCAATTAATATCAGAAGTGCCAGTCAGGACAGATATTAGCTAACTCAGGCTAGATCAGAAACTACAATGAAACCTTGACTGGACTTGAAGCTACTTTTCAGCAAGTTAATGTTTGGAACTGTGATGCCTCCCAACATTGACTCTGTACTGGACCCACTGATCGAGGGAAGACGGAGTACCCTAATGACACTCATGCCAGGTATAAAACTGCTTTGGAAGTGGATCTGCGAAGATGAGATGCCTCTCAAAGTCAACTATGCAAGATGTTACTAGGCTAAACCAACTGTGTCTGATGAATCTTGTCCATGGATAAGAAATAGAGGCAGCCATCTTAATCATTGTAGATTCATATGGTGAATATGAAGCAGACCAAATATCTATCTGTTTTGTGACCTTCTTCCAGATGCTAAAGACCCTGAACATGGGGCTTGGTAGTGGTCATTAAAGAATTGTATGATGGATAGGGCTTGAAGCTAACTGTCTTACTCACTTCTACCATACAAACCCAAGACAAGGAGAACACCCATGAAGAAAATTACTCACATAGGCAATAGGGGAAGTGGATATCACCCAAGAGAGCTGCATCCCAGACAGTGGCTGCAATGGCTCAGGCCCAAGATTTTTAAAATGACACCATGGCTCACTGACTAGCTAAAAAAGGGGAGACTGGCTGCTTGTCCCCATCGGGAAGTAGTCAGTGCTTCACCTCCCCTCTGCCCCATTGCAGGTCCCCTGTCCATTGCAGTCACACCAGTATGCAGTACTGGCAACAGAAGGAGAGGACCAGATCCCAGTGAATCAGAATCCACCTGCTCCCAAGTTTGGGAGGCTCACAGTTGCTGCATCCAAAAGAAGAAGAGTAGGGAGCTGATGGCCAAGAACTCCCTTCTGAAGGGAATCACAATTCAATTATGAATCAACAATGGGTAGGTCTACTTGGGAAAAAAATCCCTACATCAGCGAATCTCAGAGTCTGGGTCTACAGACTCATGGGGGTCATGCTACGGCTCTAGAAATAGCCAGGGTCAGTCTGGAGCTCAGACTCTGAAACCCACCTGCCATCCTGGGCTTCAGAGCCCATGCTATAACATCTACATAACTATTTTTAGTGCTGTAGTCCAAGCCATTTAATCCTGAGTCTGTAGACCTGAGCTCTGAGACTCGTTGCCACAGGATTTTTTTTCCCATGTAGACATGCCTGTCAGGGTTCCCTCCACACTTTGAACTCTGGGGTACAGATGTGGGGACACACATGAAAGATTCCCTACGCTCATTTCTACCAGCTTAGGTAAAATAATTTCCCCAAGGCACAAATTCTTCCTTGTCCCTGGACGGTACTGCTGCCACCACCAACTGAGTTAAATAAAGATTCAGGAAAAGGACCACTTGGAGTTCCTATTTCCCAAAATATCCTCCGAAGCCCCTTCACCCCCTTTTCTAGGGAGGCTTGAGAATTATTTACCAACCAAATAGGTAAACGAGGTGAGCATAGACCAGACCATTGGGTTTTTAAGACACTAAAAACCAATCATGTTCTTAAAAGCAAAACTTTATTATAAAAAAAAGTAAAAGAAGCACCTCTAAAATCAGGATGGAAGGTAATTTTATAGGGTAATAAGATTTAAAACACAAAGGATTTCCCTCTAGGCAAAACTTCAAAGTTACAGAAAACACAAGAATAAACCTTCCTCTTAGCATAGGGAAAATTCACAAGCTAAAATAAAAGATAAACTAACGCATTTCCTTGCTATTACTTACAATTTTAAAAATCTTGGATGCTTATTTCAGGTAGGGTTTTAGGAGATGGTTTTTCCTGCCCTGGTCTCTCTCTGTCCTAGAGAAAACACAAAGAGAGCACAAAACAAAACCTTCCCCCCCGCCCCCCAATTTGAAAGTATCTTCTTTCCTCATTGGTCCTTCTGGTCAGGTGCCAACCAGGTTATTTGAGCTTCTTAACCCCTTACAGGTAAAGGAGGGATGTTATGCTACCCTAAGCTATATGTTATGATAATGCCCAAAATGATAGAATTGTGAAAAAGGCTAAAGTCATTATGGGGTATATTAACAGGAGTGTCTTATGTAATAGTCCTGCCCTATTCGGGTGCCACACTTTGGGAAAGATGTGGACAAATTGGAGAGAGTCCACAATAAAGCAATTAAAAAAAACTTAGAAAAATCTGACCGATGAGGAAAGATTACAAACACTGGGCATGTTGAGTCTTGAGAAAGAAGGATGAGGTGGGTCCTGATAACACTGTTCAAATATTTTTAAGATCTGTTTTAGAATCATAGAAGATTAGGGTAGAAGAGACCTCCGGAGGTCATCTAGTACAACCCCCTGCTCAAAGCAGGACCAACATTAACTAAATCATCCCAGCCAGGGCTTTGTCAAGCCAGGCCTTAAAAACCTCTAAGGATGGAGATTCCACCACATCCATAGGTAACCCATTCCAGTGCTTCACCACCCTCCTAGTGAAATAGTTTTCCTAATATGCAATCTAGACCTCCCCCACTGCAACTTGAGACCATTGCTCCTTGTTCTGTCATCTGCCACCACTGAAAACAGCTGAGCTCCTTCCTCTTGAAACCCCATTTCAGGTAGTTGAAGGCTGCTACCAAATACCCCCTCACTCTTCTCTTTTGCAGACTAAACGAGCCCAGTTCCCTCAGCCTCTCTTCATAAGTCATGTGCCCCAGCCCCCTGATCATTTTCGTTGCCCTCTGCTGGACTCTCTCGAATATGTCCACATTCTTTCTGTAGTGAGGGGCCCAAAACTGGATGCAATACTCTAGATGTGGCCTCACCAGTGCCAAATAGAGGGGAATAATCACTTCCCTCGATCTGCTGGCAATGCTCCTACTAATTCAGCCCAATATGCCGTTAGCCTTCTTGGTAACAAGGGCACACTGCTGACTGATATTCAATTTCTCATCCACTGTAATCCCCAGGTCCTTTTCTGCAGAACTGCATGGGATTCTTCCGTCCTAAGTGCAGGACTCTGCACTTGTGCTTGTTGAACCTCATCTGATTTCTTTTGGCCCAATTCTCCAATTTGTCTAGGTCACTCTGGACCCTATCCCCACCCTCCAGCCTATCTATCTTTCTCCTATAAAGAGTATGGTGATCAATTGTTCTCCATGACCATTGGAGGTAGGGCAAGAAGTGATAGGCTTAATCTACAGCAAGGAAGATTTAGTTTAGATATTAGAAAAAACTTTCTAAGTATAAGGATAGATAAGTTCTGGAATAGGATTCCAATGGAGGTCATGGAATCCCCAGCATTGGTATTTTTTAAGAATAGGTTACACAAATACCAGTCAGGGATGATCTAGGTCAGTGTTTCTCAACCTATTTAGCATTGTGGGCCACACATGCAGCTCTCTGTGTGTTATGTGGACCGTATCCACACAATATATATATTACCTGTATGGCACTGAAGATGTCACAGGAGCCGCAACTGTTCCTTCCAGCCCTACATTTCTATGATTGACCTGCAAGGAAAATGTTCACAAAAAGTAGCTACAGAAACAGGCCCAATGGGAACTTCCCAGTAGACTAATATATTATTATTATTTTAACATTTTAATATATAAAGTGCCAAGGAAGAGAAAGTATACAGAAAGGAAAGGAGAACAGCATGCATAGCCCTTTCCTTTACACCTTTGTAGGATAACAGAATGGCTGGTGGGAGAACAGAGAAACACATCAACTAAAAGTTCTCCAGGGCATGCAATTTTAAAAGATATCCTTCATTT